>NW_008622326.1:69030-113696 GCF_000691845.1 Merops nubicus | reverse complement strand
GGAAAGAGTTATATTAATATATAAAGGTAAATCACAAGATAATCAATTCTAATAGAGGGAGAATGAAGCTATGTGGTAAAAAAGCCAGAAAGGATAACTGCTTGAGTTTAGTCATACCTCTTTATGAAGCTGTTTCAGGTGGTGTTTGAATGATTTAATGACCTCTGTGTAAGCTTATCAGAGGTGCAAGTCAGAAATAACAGCAGTGTAACACTCACGCACTTGTAGCACAAAGCCAGATTGCTGTTGTTCATGAGCCTCACTGTGGTTCTTGTCTTAGTGGCCACATTTTGGGATACTGCTGTCTCTGTGAGCAGCTCTGGGGACTCAGAGAAGGAATAAATTAATGCTCATCATTGGGAACTGGGGAGGAATTTTCCGATGGCTGTGTTTGTTGGTGGAAAATGTGGATTCATCGACAGATGGACACGTGGCAAGTGTGGAATGACTTCAGTGACACTCTTTTTTTTTTTTTTTTTTTTAACCAGAACAGTTTTCAGATCCAGCATGGAATTTTTATTCAAAAACAGAGCAGAAAACAGCGGCTCCAGAGTGCTCATTTGTCCAGTGATTAGCGTGTGAACTTAGAGATGGAAAGCACAGGTTTAAGTCCCTGGTGCTTCTAATTTCACTTGTGTGTCCTTGCATTGCTAGCAGGAGGTGACTATCAGGGCAGAAGAAAAAACATGATTCCTCTTGCTGGGTAGGGCTGTCTCCATCTTTGTTTTGCTTTGTTTGTTTGTTAAGAATACAGCATTATTTCATGCAGTAAGAGAAAAAGAAAAACAAAGTTCTTGAAAACTCAAAGGATGCCAGAGCATATTTTCTACCCAGCTACTTGCCATAAATAAAACTGACATTTTATATCTTGGCTATTGCAGCTAAATGACTGCCATGATTTTTTTTTTTCTTCCTAATAAAATAGAAGCCATGTTAACACACACTCACTACCAGAAAACTTGGACTTGTTTTAGTTGGTGCAAAGCAGAGGCACCGAAATATCAATTCAGAAAGATACACAAGGGGGCTTTTTTTTTTTTCCCTGCTAAGCTTAATTTTCATTTGGGTGAGTTGCCTGCAGTCCAGATAGTATCGATAAGGCCAGATGGTGAGAAGCAGCACTTTTTTTTTTTTTCTTCTAGAAACCACATTGCAAATAAACTTGAAAAGGGTACCATTTAGAGAAGACCTGTTTCAGGAGGTCCTAGTTTTAATTCTGCAAAGGTGACTAGCATAGCTTTCTTTCCATAAAGTTCTTTTAATTTTTCTAAGTCCTCAGCTGGACATTAGCTTACTCACCAGATTTTAGAACATTTTCTCTCAGCTTAAACATTTCCCACTGTGCCCTTTGGTAGTGGACTTTCATGTTGCAATTTTGTCCAAAAGTTTGCATGAAGAACTACAAGATTAAGGAAAAAAAGTGTATGTCTATAACTGCATCCATAATTACCCAGCTCTGCACTTCTGGAGAGTACCTGGAGATGGGATCTTACCCTTTCCTGGCACAGATCTGAGTTTGATCCTAAGCTTCCATTGCATTACACATTTTAATGCATTTCTCTGCATTCTCAGACAGTGACTTTTATGAGTAAATAATGTCAACAATGAATAGCTCAGAATGTCAAGCTCTTGAATTGAGAATTGAGCTGTACACTGAACAGTGGAGTTCACTGTCTCAGAATGAAAATAACAGGCTTGTATCTGACAGAACCGAGTTAAACTCCTGCCATGGACTTTTTCAGTCCTTGTGATGCCTCTGGAGCTAAGACTGCGCTTTGCCCATATATACAAACATACTCAATAGCATATTGCATTTAGTAAGACCCTTTTATTTCCTATGAGACCTGGACTCTGTTCATGCAATGACTCATGAGCAAACAGCTTTGCAGAACATATCCTTTGATTTGTAATACTCCCTACTGTGCCTCTGCTATGTCTTTTATTTCTTCACAAAGTTCGCACAGAACACTTTCGTAACTATAATCTCCCAAAAGCTGAAATCAATGGGAGTTGTATCCATTACACTGGGGATGCATTTGTCTTGCTGATTTGAACTTTGAAAATGGAAGCTTTAAAGCATTTGAGTCAAGATCACATAGTATTGCTTAGAAGCCTAAACCCCTGTAGCTTTCAGTGGCAATCAGGCACTGACAGCATATTCTTAAATAATGGTTTTTAGACATCTAGCATCAGTCTAAGGTGCTTAGGCCTCCTTTTAAAATCCAAGCTCTGCAGCTGTTTGTGTGGCTCCAGAAGAAGTACCTAAGCTCTGAGAAGACCAAATTTCTTAAGATGGTGGAACCTGCACTTAAGATGGGACTTGAAGTCCCAGCCAGGTTTCACCACTCAGAAACACATTTATTTGACTGAAAATTCTGAATTCAACTCAGAAGACAAAGCTAGTCTAGCTTTTTAGCTCAAACTTCTAGCAAGCAAAGGTGAAGTAGAATGGCATAGGTAACATATCAGGTAAGAGGTAGTCTTAGGTGCTTTCTACAACATTCATCTGACTTTTCTCCCCAGCTCCCATTTCAATGGCATTTGCACATCTAGCTGCCCTAAGCAAACCTAGTTGCAAACAAAACTGGCAGCAATATATTTTCTCCCATCCTACCCAACAGCATCTGAACACTTCATAAATACTGAAGGATCTGGGCTCTGTAATGCCTTGGCAGAGGGCAGCCTTGTACTACCTGCTTTTATTAAAAGAGAGAGAGATGAATGATAAAATTATTTAGCAACAGTTGTCACAAAAATCTCCTGCTAAGTAAGGATCGATATAAATTATTTTATATTTCCTTGGAGGCTTCCTTCTCCTTGCTTAAGTGTTGAGGAACAACTGAAACATTGACTGGACAATGAGAGCTAGATGGGAAATTTTGTCCCAGTCATCCTTTGTTCTCTCTTCTTACAGGACACTTTATCGTGTTGGGGACTTCAAAGGACTGCACCAGATAAGCAGAGGAGAAACACAGATTAGCTGAGACATCAACAAGCATAGGATGAGGTCAATTAAAAGCCAAATTAAACAAATGGAGCTTTCAACTGCGATCCAGACAGGAAGAAGCAGTCGAGTTGCAAGGGTTGGAGATGAAAAGAATTCCAAAAGGCTGATGCAGAACAGGAGCATGGGGTGGGAAGGGCAGGGGGAGGTGGGGAAGGAGAAGTACCTTCCACCTATTGTCTTCAGACAGGAGCAAAACTCATCTGGATCTGTCCTACCTGGAGGAGCTGGAAGGGAAAAGCCCTGGCCAAGTTAAGAACTGCTTTAGTGCCTGTAGAAAGGAAAATGAAGCAGAGTCCTGGAGTAAGGGTTGGGGTAAGCCAGGGCAAGGACGAGCTGTGCTGCAGCAAGCAGAGCAGTGGCCTAGCAGTGAGAAGAGACAGGTTTTCTGCCAAGTGGATTCTGGGTCACGTAACCGGAGCTGAGCTGCTGAGTCACTCTGCAGAGCCTTCCAAAAGCCACTTTGTCCACCTCCTGCTGCCACAGTAAAACCCGTCTTGAAACAGGAGTCAGGACAGACAGCAACCGTGCTGTGAAAACAAGGTGCTGGCTGAATATGCCAGAGGTGACCATGAAAAAGGCTTGGTGCTGAGCCCAAAACAAGGCCCTCTGAGTCAACAGCTGAGTACCCCTGGAATGCTGGGATAAAAAGACTGTGTTTGTTTCATAGTGGAGATTTTTTCAAAAAAAGTGTTAGCATTTTGCTTTGCCCATCCGGTCCATTAACTGGTATGAGAGATCAGACTCAAGCTGTCTAGAAATATTGACATTAACTCTGAGGAGTTAATATACAGTGCACAGAACAATAAATACTCTCCTTTTGAGGAGTTATTGGCAACTCCGCCTCTAGATCATACATGTAGGATGCAGCAAAGTCTGTCCTATCAGCACCAAATTCCTCTGGGCTGAAGAACAGGCAACTCTTTCCTTCTCTGTATGCTCCAGCATCCATCAGTCTGGCTTCTAGATCTTGTTCTGCTCTGGTTCTACTAGCTCAGAGAACTGTTTGTTTTCTGGAATGTAGTGCTCATACAGGTGTTTGAAAGTCATGTTTGTTGTTTTATGTATCACCTGATCAGACTGCACGCACGTACTTTTACTTAGAGCAGGCTTCTCAGAGTTTGAGTCAAACAGCAGCTGTTTTCTGAGTTCTCCTTTCTTTTCTTCAAGGCCCTTTTTTGAAGTGCGGACAACTGAAGCAAAAGCTTGTCTTGTAGCAATGATAGATAAGAATGATTTTTAAGCAGGTCATACCCTTTCCCTAGGCTGCCTTGATGATGTGCTTTGCTAACATCTCCTGGGTTTAGTCCCCTGAGCAGAAAAAGTACTTTTATTCAAATGACTGAAGCCAATTTCCAGAGTCATTGCTTTCCTTACTTTGGTCTTCCAGCTCTCAAGTTTGCCATATATATGTATCCTTGCTTTCTAAATGGAAATAATATTCGTGATCTCAAAATTACTATCTACCAGCCTATGCTTCCACATGGGCCATCTCACTCCATCAGGAAGCTTCAGACAGTGGAGTATAACCTCAGAGACATTGTTTTCAAAAAAAAAAAAGAGGCAGATTAGATTAGGCCAACTAATGGTCTGTTGCCAAGGGGAAAGTTAAAATGTGATCCCAGTGATTATCTATTGTTCTTGGGCAGAAGGTCCAGAGTTTGGAACCAGCTATGGATATGTGATATGGGTTCCAATTACCAAGATCTAGGAACAGGAGAGGAGATGATGAAGGGGCTATGGAATGTAGGAACATAGAATCATAGAATCCTTTAGGTTGGAAGGGACCTCCAAGATCATCAAGTCCAACCATTGAGCCATTAGGGCTCTAAAGTCCTCTGCTAAAACAGATCAGAATCTGTCAGGGTTGGCAAGCAGTCATACAGGAGAGGGAGTGTTGTTGTGTTGTAGAAAATGACAGGGGAGATACAGGGTGCAAATCCATAGGAAAACAGTTTTCATGACTGTCTGTGTCCAGAGAATGTTTCACTTGCCTGCATCAGAACACAGTGTAGTTGAACAAGCCTTTTCTTGCAAAGCAATCTAGTTCCTGTATGGCACAGAGCATTCCCTTTTCTGCCTATTTACTGTCATTACAAAGACTAGAACTTGGAGGTCCCTCCAATCATTTCCCTTCAGTATCTCAACTTATCTTTCCTTTCTTTTTAAGAATCATGGGACAAGCCTGATGTCAAACTCCCTTCAGGCTGATTTCCATCACTCCCAGAGCTATGTTCAAACACACATATAGCCCAGTAATTAACACGAACTGTCATGAGCTGACATGCACCTCTGTCTGTGTATCACTATCCTCCATGCTTCCAGAAGATAGATAGATTTAAATAGCATCTTTGAAGACAGCTGAAGCAAGTTAATTAAGGATTGGCTAACACAGTAAAGCTATTTTTAGCAGTCAATTTATATCTGGTTACCTTGTTACGGGAAGCTTATGCAATGCTAGTGTATTCTTAACTAAGGAGATACATTGGACACCAAAATTATTTCACTGTTAACTCTTTGAATCTCCCTTCAGAATAACTATAGGAGTTCAAACAGTAATACATTTGACTGAGAGCTTGCAAGAAGTTTATTTTTTCCCCCAAGGTCTTTTCTGAAGCTATGCATATTTTCCATTAAAAAAATTGGAAATTTGTGATGAAACACCTGCCTCGAGGAGCATTTTATTGAAAAAAGCTTCCAAATCTTACAATTTTGAGCAGTGCTTTATTTGACCTTGTAGTACGAGCATTTTTGGGGCATCCATTTTTGGGCCATCCATTTTTGGGCACGCATTTCTGAAAAACTGATGGTTTTCACACAGGCAAAACAACTTTTCTGGGCAGCAGGGAAGCATTGGTATGACCATGCTGATCTGAAGAGTTCTGGGCTGACAGGCCCAGAAAGTGAGTATCTTTTCACAGACAGCGAACACTGGGCAAAGCAAGCTCCCATTAATCTTCTGCCTCTCCAGGGAGGGAGGAAGGATGGAAGAGAAGACCCAATTATAACTTTGTTTTTACCTTTGCAACTCTGCTAAGATTATCCCCGGATCCAAGTAAGGACAGAGTATGGCTCACTGACGACTGAGCGGGAGTAGAGGCTGATGCAATAGAGCCCACATGCAGAGGCAGCTGGCCAGTGAGACAAACTATCTTGGGAGCCAGGGCACGATGCTGTGAAATGCTTGATCCAGCACAGCAAGATGTGTTCCTTCTTTGCAAGCCCTAATATGAGAACAAGGCACACCGAGTATATATATCTCTGGGGATCTGGATGGAGAGCTTTTGTGTCCTCAAAAAAATATAAATAAATAATTTCCTGGACAAAGGGGGAACAGTATTGCCCAGCTTGGAAGGAATCTCTTTTTTTGGAAAGCTCAAGGGAAGGCAAATGGCATCAAGCCACTTCTAAAAATTGATCCAGAGGGCAAAGCATGTGCAGGTTTCCAAGAAATGAGTAAGCACCATGACATCAAGGAAGGGTTTTGTCAGTGGGATGAAAAATTCCCTCCAGTGGTGTGTCTTAGGGATGCAGAGCCAGGTAAATGGTAGAAACTCCCTGGAGAGGAACTCTTGAAACATGATATCACCTAACCCTAGAAGATGCAATTCAGACTTCTCTAGAGAGACGGGGTAGATTATCTCATAGGATCATAGATAAGAGCAGGATTAAGGTTTATGTAATGCCATGTCATGGTTCAGTCAGTGGTGCCAGTAGAGCCTCAGGAAGGAGTAAAGTGTTAGAATTACCCTCTTGGCATGAAGCAAGCCCAGATCCTAAGTCTTTGTCTGATCTTTAATAATCAAAATTGGCCTCCCCTAGGTAGAAATTGGTCTAATAACCCTTTTAAAATCACAATCATTCATTCCAGTAATTGTGAAAAAGCTTGTATTCAACAGAAAAAGCAGAACCTTTTTGTTTTTCCATTAACCTTGCTAAATTTTTTTGTAGATACATCTCATGGCAGAGTTCTACAGTTCACTTGTGTGCAGTGTTAAAAGATAAACAGACACACACATTTTTGAACCCCTCGATGGCAGCCATTTCCCTGCTGGAATACACTTACCTCCTAGTTTCTGGCTTCCAGCTGCAGTGCTTGTGTGTTTTCCAAGGAGAGAAGCCCTGACCTCAGCCCTGTAACTGTGCACCCGTGGAGGGGTGTGGCAGTAACTTCACTCATGCTGCCAGTCAACGCCACTGGTACAGAAGTCACAAGGCTTGACTGCCCTGGTAACTATTATCTTATCTGCTGGAGCTGGTGGATGTTCTTATAAGTACCTAATCCTCTTTTATCTCACCTAAACACTGGGCCTCCATGTTAGCCTCAGGCAAGCCCAATCCCTGGATTAATTATTGGTTGCATTTTCTTAAAGCCTTTCTTTTTCTCTTTTTTTTAACATTCAGTCACGCCTAAGTGAAATCCTGTCACTCACCTTTCCCTCGTAACGGGCTCACATCTGTTTCTGTAATCTCTTAGTATCACAGCAAGCTCTGATTTTGCAACAGTAGGCAGATTTGGGGCTCTGAGGGTGTTTTTAGGAGAGGAGTGAGATATTGAAGTTGCAGGACTTGTGATTAACAAACTAAACAAACTTCCATGATGGCATCAGACTACAAGCCAAACTCTCAGGGAGCAAACCTCAGTTCCACACATCCAATCTTGCTTCTCACCTGCTTATACTGGTTCTGCTCCACAGTGCTACTGTACTTACACATGCGTCCTGAGACTTTATACAGCAAAATGAACAAGAGGGAAAACCCAGGTGCATATCTGGCCCAGAAAACACATTCCCAGCTCCCCTTTGCTGTCCTGTTCCCAGCAGCTTCAAAAATGAGAGGGGGTGAACACTAGTAAAGGGTTGACAAGCCTGCTAAGGGAGTGTCCTAGTACTTTCTATGTAGCAAAGCGCAGACGGAAGTAAGAAAACATCAGGTTTGTTTCTCCAAATGCTGGTCATCTCTTTGTAATAACCCCAGATCCACACCTATAGCAGCTCCTGAGAATTAATGTCTTTTGCTGTGCTTGCCTTTCTGTCTGCACCACCAGCATACAGGATCCCTTAGCTTTACACCTCCTCCTGCATGCTTTCGAGTACTTTCCAACAACCCTTGGCATAACCTCAGAGACATTTTGTCACAGTGCGCACTACAGTAGGGCCATTTGTTCTAGATTTGGGATGCATTCTTGCCAGTTTCCCCCCACCTGCAGAGCAGGCACCTGAGGCCACCTTGGTTGTTCCAAGCTGGAGCTGGATTTCCAAGGGTAACTTTCACATGAAGGCTTTGACGAAAGCACTTGGGTCACTTCCTTTCTTCTGCTTCTAAGGTGAAGAAATTGGAAAGCTCTGAGGCTCTTGAAAATGCCTTCAGCTTCTGGAGAAGCTACCCTACCTCTCCTCACCTCCCGTGTACCTGACATGAACCGGAGCAGAGGAAAATTCTGGGCAGAGGTGGCAGGCCTGATTTCCCCTCTTCATATACCCCTGCAAAAAGACTTACTGGGTTTGGACTATCTGCTGCTCCTGCTGTTTAAACAACCTCAACTTCACCTCCCTCCACTGGCCACTCTCAGGGAGGTTACATGAGGCAAAGGAATGACGTGAGTCTGTCTATCCTGCATCTGCAGAGGTCTTCTTAGTGCCATAGTGGAGAGGAACAAGGAGGGGAAGAGTCCAAATCTTTATGAATTTTTATAGAACAACATCAAGAATGTGTTCTTACTCATCGTTTAAGACAAGGTGTAAGGGAGCATAACCCTTATTAGACAACAGAAAATCTATGTGAGATGGGACTTCAGGAAAGTCCCATTGATCAAACCAACACAGGTGTGAACTTCCTTAAATACAACAGAATTCGAGTAGTGCACCTTACCAAGGCTTCATGTCCTTGATTCTGCTAATTCCACTGCTCAAAATCTTTTTTTATTTAGTTTCCTCCAAAGTTTTGTTTCACGGTTCAGTTCCACTGGGATTGTGCTGGTTCCTGAGATGTCAGACCTCAGTATCAGCCTGTGTGTACATGTGCCTCAGGTTTTGGAGAGCAGTGCTGACAAACGTTCTCAGAATACCCTGGCATTGTACTGAAACAAAGCCAGAAAAAAAAAAAAATCAACCTCCTCCTCAGTTTTGCAGCAGAGATGTTGGGTCCCATGTTGTCTATTCTTAATCTGTAGCACCATCTTTTGAGGGGATGCTGTACTCCCAAGCAAACGCACTGAGCTGTCCCCAGAGGATGCCCATGGGACTTTGCTGACCACAGTCAAAGCTGGCTGAAAAAAAATATGGCAGAAGCTGTTTTCCACTGGAAAGGGACATTTCAAGGAAAACTGTTTCTTGGGAACACGTGATGCCAAATAAATCTGTGACTGAAAAATGTCAGGCTGCTCTAACAGCAAGAAAGACTTATTTTGTTCCAAGTTTCTCAAGTTTTCTGCCCCAACTTGGTTTTGTCCAGATCACATTTATATTTGGGCAGAGGGTGTCTTGTGTATTGATACTTTCTATGCAATATTTACTTTGATCTATTTCATGTTTTAATATAATATTTTGATATTGATAAACTGTATCATTTTGGTGTTTTCAAATGGAAATTTTTATTCGGGGTGGGGAGAGGATAAAGAAATGTTGACCTTCCTCCTCCATTCTCCCTCCCTGTTGTTAATGGCATCATCATCCATACAAAGACAGTTTCACTGTCTTGAACATGTTATAGTTAATAGCAAATAATTCCTTTATGTCATGCTTAAGCTTTGCAGGGACCAAAGTGCACATCTGTGTGCAGCATGTGCCTCCCTTCACTTCATCCTGGATTTCAACCAAGGCTGGGAGAAGGGAAGACACAGCAATATTTACAATGCTGTGTTAGCAACCTGTAACAATGAAGAGAGCTGTGCACTTAGTGACTCTTCTACGCATACAGTGCCCTGAGATTAAATGCTCAGACCAAACAGATAATGAGGAAAGTGAAGTATGGGGAAGGGAAGTGATTCTTTTACAGTTATTCTCCAGTATCTTCACTTTCTCCTTTCAAAAATTCTTGAAAGGCCATGGAATAAAAGAGTTCTGTTTCAAAGGGGTAATTTCTCATTCCCAGTTAGGTAGGCACCGGATATCAGCTCAGGATTGCTGCTCTAAATCACCTGCAAAGTGCTACACAGGCCTGTAGAATTGCTGGTCTCCTACTGAGATGCAGAAGACAGGAAAGGTCACCGAAGCCATAAGCTAGAGCTTGGCATGATGGAAGCTCATAGATCCCATGGTGCAGATAGTAGTGGAAGCATCTTCCAAATGCTTTCAGATGCTAACCATGCCTAGAGAGGAATATAAGCAAGGAAAAGGTTTCCACTTTCCCTTTATTTTTATTTCAATCCCTTTTATCTGTCTTGTTTTATAGCTTTACATTGGAAGCAAGCCTATTTCCTGGTACATACAGCAGCTTGACTGAGCATAGCTTGGCAACAGTGCCTGTTGTTTTAGGGAAGAACAGAGCATATTCTCATTGTGCATGTTTTCCCTTGGAAATATTTCATCCTGTCTATATAATTCTATATATGGCTCCCAGCCATGCCACTACAAGCTGCAAAAACACCAGCTCTTTTATACTAACGATGGCAGGCCTGTTTAATGACTGGATCCAGTGCCATCAAGAAATTACCTATGATTCTATAGATTGTCTTCCTCAGGCAGATTTGGGTTTTTTTGGCCCAGCATAGAAAGGGGAGTTATCTTGCCTTTTTGGAGGAGACCATCAAAATCCTCATTTCTCCCATACTCATCACACACCTCCTTTGCTGCGTTTTGCAATGGTAAGAAAAGTAATTTTAGTCTCTCAACTAAATTCTAGTACTGGTAATTCTTGCTGTTCTCCCTGCTCTAAAGACTTTCTTGCATCTATCTCAAACAGGTAATTTAGAATGACTGTCTCTCTCCCATAGCACAAGGTACATGTTTCTCTTGGGTTGAACTTGGTATGCCCACACTGAAGGGTCAAATTCAGTGCCACTCTTCCACTAACAAGGAAATAAAAGGAAAAGAAGATCCCTCAGGAGCTGGTCAAGAGAAGAGATTCTTTGGAGTCCTGTCTCAGTAAAATGAAAAAAAAAAAAGTTACAGGTTCGGTTCAGGCCTTGTTCCATGTCTGCCCTAAATTCATGTAAATTTTGCTGTTAATAACCACACCAATGTTAAAACAGGAAATAGAAAGTCTGTAACCTTTCTTAGTGTTGAAGTCGTAGCAATCCTCTCACCCACGTGAGTGCGGATTTCACCTCTTGTTCAAAACCACTGCACTACTCTGCAAAGCGCTACCTCTCTGAATACTTCTTGGGCCACATCATACAAAGTCACTCACAGAGCCTTTTATTTGGGTTTTTCACCGCATCACACTGAGTACCATCAGCTCCCAAGGTTAGTAATGGAAACTCCACACTACTCCAGCCATGATCTCCATAGGAGCTGTCAGCATAGAGAATGATGGCTGTGAACTCAGGGGGGACATTTCCTTCAGAAATGGACAGCTTTGGCTCCACCTTCTCCTTTGACACTGCAAACCTTGCCTGATCCACACCATCCTCAGTCACAGCCTCAAGTGTTTGAGACCTCCTCTCTCTGTCTTCTTCTCTGCTCAGTGAAAGTGTTTCAGTTCTGAGGTTAGTCTAATTTTTTTGTTTGTTTTTCAGCCCCTCAACTGATCTGTCTCCTCAAAACATATGTGCAACAGAAGCAAGAGGAAGAGACCCCTCAAACTTTCCCTTGATGTGCTTACTGCTGTCTCTTTGGCATCTCTGTGGATGCCATGCCATTCTCTAGGATGTGAAGTCCGAGTGGAGAACACTCAGGCAAGAAGGGATGTTGAAAAACAGCAGTAACAACAACAGTAGCAACAGATGGGGCTATCAACCTTTCCCTGGGTGAGTATCAGATCTGTTACTCTTCTCAGCCGTTTGACAGGTCATTGCTGGGTTACATATTCAGTGATGTCTGCACTGTGCTCTGGTCCAGGAACATACACGCCAGATTCCTCTGGTTCTCCTCATTGCCTTACTTCAGGGCAGCAGCAGCGTGCTCAAGTGTTCAGCAGAGGTTTTGCAGACTCTGAGCTCAAACAGCCAACAAACGGTAACATCTTAAAGCCTGAAACAACTTGCTCATTTCACAGACATGCATTCATGTATACTGCATAATTTCTCATCATTCAGCTTTGGCTCCTTCTGTCTGTAGCCTCTACTTGAAATTTTGTTTTCTCCTGGGCATCATAGGTTATCTCAGGTTGACTCATTATCTGCCTGCCTGGGCATCATAGGGGTGTTTTGGGGGTTTTTTTTTGGGGTTTTTTTTGTTTGTTTTTTTTTTTTGTTTTTTAAATGTGAAATCTTTCTATAGTGGAGTCATGGTCTACAAAGCCAAGAAGGACCATTTTGGATCACCTAAAATAACCTCGGAGCTGTTCATGTATTGGGCTGTGAATGTTGGCTAGTGACTGTAAGGGTTTTGCATACAGAAATAGATGCTTGCATTTTCAGTGCAAGTTTGCACGTGTTTGCCTTCCCTCAGTAACATTTTCCATATTCTCATAATAAGATGGATCCCAGCAGTCCTCAGTCCTTCTGTAGCCCAGAAATTATGAAGTGGAGATCCTTTTTCCAAATGGTCAAAGGCAGTGGACAATAAACATTAAAACTGCCTTGGACTTCACATGGCTTTGGTTCTCAAGAAGGACAGCTTAAGATGGTGTTTACATTGTACAAAGAGGTGAAGGACAGGGATACTTTGACTAGGCCACCCAGGTGTGACATCCATATGGAACAAGGCACTGCAGAAATGTTGCCTTTTCATAAACTGCCTTATTAGTACAGAGTCATTCTCATGTAAGTCCACTTTTTTCAGTAAAGGGCCGTCTAAGATATTGCACCTGTTTCTGAATCCAGCTTCCTTTATTTTCATTATTTATCAACAGGTGCCATTGATCAGGGTAGAAATGCCCAAAAAAATCTTGCTTGTCCTTGCAGCTTTCTTTGGGATAAAGAAATTATTTCCCTTTCCCTATCATTATACTCTTATCCCTGCCATTATATACATCATATTGATACCTGTGTGATTAATCTTCTTATTTAAGGCAGAATTCCTTGAAGCATAAGACCATACACTAAAAGTTCCAGATGGCAACTCACAATTCATCCAAGGACTGTGTAGTGGGGCAGTAAAGATCTGTCCATAGGAGTATGGCACTGAACATATTAGGTCAGAGTAGTGGTCTGCTTGGATACATTGTTTTTCTGATAATATCCAAAACTGGATACCTAGGGAAAAATATTAGAACAGGAGAAGCATCATCCTTTCCCCTCTACCTTTCTAGCCTCCAACCATTGGAGATCACATAGAATCCCACGGGAGCTAAGGATGCCATGGCCCAAAAGTGAACTGAACACTGATCTGTACAGTTAAATCAAATTCAAAGTGGACATCTGACTGATCTTAGATCATCCAATGATCCTTACTCACCTACAAACAGAGCAGCAAAACCAGTAGACCTGTCCTAAAGGTGATCCAAAGTGGTAGCATGCAGAGGCAGGACAGGGAAATTTTTCATCCAATATTTTGCTAGGGATCAAGTCAAGCATAATGTGACACTAGGAGGAACAAAAGACAAAACTCCCTCTCCCAGCTATGCTGCTACCTCCAGCATCCATGGGACATGGTCTCTTCAATGTTTCCAGTGGCAGATATTTCCTGTGGATGATGTCCCCAGCTGTCTAATTACGTTGCCCCATTGGTGACTTGCACCTCAGAAATAAAACAGCCTGTGTTACTCTTCTGCTGACTGCTTGCCTGACATAGAAGAATATTATCATCAACAGGGAAACCAACAGCCAAAGTCCTCCCTCTACTCTTAAATCATACACCAGCCGTCCAACACACTAGGCCACCGGAGAGAGGAATAAATCAATGCATTCACTCACAGCATAGGATGTATAGAATAGAGCAAGCCGACTCTAGAGCCATGCCATGGTAGACGGAAGGACCCAGGTCATCAGTCCAAATCCCAATCATACAGTAACTGCCAGGAGAGAGACTCCTCACCTTGCCCTGCTGTGCCTGGGAGCTCCACTTATTATGAAGAGTCAAAAAGCCCTTCCAATAGCCAGAATCCCACACAGAACACCCACTGTACAAACAAACCACCCAACCCTGCTGCAAGCAGTCAGTCTTTATAGAGGTGGCTTCTTGCCCCACCTCCAAGTTAATGTGGAATGCAGGGGCACCTGGTGGTGGTCTCCTAATCAGTTACCACCCAAGGCTGGCCAGACCCTGGGTGAAAACCAATCAGGAGGGTCCTGGTTGTGGGTGTCATCCATATGGCAACGTTCATTCAGGGCTGGGGTTTTAACCCCATCGCTTCAGTTCCAAAGAGGAGAGACAGCTCTGGACTGTGGCTGCTGCCAGGTAGAACAAACCTAATTGTTTCCTTAGCAATTGCAATTTTTACTATTCACGCTAGGGAAATAAAATTGCCCTATTCTGAAAATCTTATTGACAAGTGGGACAATATAGAAACAGTATAGAAGGCCTCCCCCAGTTTTACAAGAGGGAAATAGAGGCTAGTAGTGCCAAGAGAACACATCCAAAATCCCCCAGGGAAATCTGAGACATAAAGCCATGCTGCAACTCTTTCTGTCCTTGATGTGTGTCCTGCCTCAGGAGTAAGGTGTTTTTCCTCTTCCCAAGATGGCCTGCCTGAACACCCGAGCTCATCACATCAACCCTTCTTCCATGAACAGCACAGTCTTTCCATGGCTCGCTGCTCCTTATCAAACCTAGTCCTTACAGAGCATGAATACCTGTTTGAAGACTGACTTTGTCCTGCACTAAAAGTGTAGTCAATCCCCACACATCTGGATGCCCTACATATGGCTGAAAATCTTCCTTTTGACCATGATTCATCTCTCAATTTTTTCACTCTGTAAGGTTCTGTAAGTGACTCAAATCTGACAGCCATGAAAGGCCATATTTCTTTATAATTCCTGTCAGAGCAGTAATTAATTGCTGTGTTTGTTCTTTAATACCTGACCAATTAAGTAAATAACATGGTTAGAACAAGATGGCATGCAGAGCTAATAAAACTGCTGCAGTGTTTTTAATTGTCAGCTTAAAACTCTGTGAAGTCTTTAGCACAAAAGGAGGAGATCAAGAAGGAAATAGGATGAGTGGCTAAACGATGAGCTGCCTCTGCAGGCTACACTTCCAACTTGTAGAAGACTTGTAAGAACTCTACAAATAATAATCTTGTAGCATTTTCAGCAGATAAGAAATCAGATAAGAAATCTAATGAGTCCACAAAAGTTGAAGATCAGTCTCTAAATAAAACCCATAGCTGGGTCCAGATCCTCAATAGTGGGATCTCTGTACTCGCAGGCAGATTGCTATGTCTGCCATTCGTTTATTTTACTGGCTCACTATATAAAATTACAGGGTGGAAAGAGCAGGAATGTCTAGGGAAACCTTAGATGTCACTGTAACAGCTCTGCTGCATTTCAAAAGCTGTGTATATGCATTAACACAGTATTGCTTTCAAACTAAACCATATCCTGACTCCTAGCTTGGCTTCTTACCCAGAACTCTGGCTCAGCAATGCAGGTACATGTTTTCTGGAATAGAACCTCCATGTGCCCAAACGGCTTGGACTGGGAGTAAAGCTGTTCAGATCTTCCTGTGTAGAAATGCCCTAAGTGATAGGAAAAGGTAATAAAAACCCCTAAGCTACTTGAAGACATTAGAAAAGAAAGGGTGGGATTCTTGACATGCTCAGTAAGGGCCAGGAAAATAGAGGGGCTTGAGTTAATCATTAAATAAAAGGCAGGTGATGAGGATGACATTTCTTACAGCAAGAGCTATGAAGCCACAGAGCCAGCTTGAGGGAACCACTATCACTGACTCATTTCAAACTAGCCGGAATAGATTAATAGAGAGAGGAGTGAAGCAGGCAAGCCTGGCAACAAGATTTGAGCTGACGATACTGCTTGATCCAAGAAACTGTTGGCCCTTCTCATTTTGAATTTTCTTTGATTCTGCAGGAGCTTTTAATAACTTTGTGGATTTTTGCATAAAGCAGCTACAGCGTTGCATAAGGTCTCTATTAGCCACTCCAGCTCTGAAGACGTGTCAGCGGTTCCAGTATTGCTGCATTCAGAGGGGTTGGGGCCGCAAGTGTTGTATAGCCTGGGGAGATGTCTCCCATTGCCACCCTTTATTGAGAAAGGGATCAAAAATGAGATTTATGAATTTTCTGTTCTTTTAATGTGGGTCGCCTTTCTCTGTGTCCTATTGGAAAGCAGGCACAGGTGCTAGGGGCTCTGATTCTTTCATGGCTCTCTTCAACTCGGACTTTGCAGCTGCATAATGCCTACCTTCAGCATTGAGATGTAGTTCCCCTGGTCACAATTTTAAAGGCCTTTGAGTTAGGTATCTAAAAGTCTTTCATGGCTCTGCAGCTTACTTTGTGAGCTAAATCTAGCATTTCGCATGGAAATTCCCAGGTGTGACTCTATAGTGCTTTCCCTAAGCTGGGGATTTCTGGAACTTGCAGGATGCCTTCGGGATATATCACTGTGCTTTCGCCATGGTCTTGTACTCTTCCCTCAGCATGTTCTAGTTACCTGCCTACACGGATACTTGTCTGAATCTGCATGGCTATTCTTATGTTCCCAAGGAGACATGACAACTGCAGGAGCTGGCTACTAAAGCAACGCAGAGCAGACTTCATATGCTTGCGGGAAATATCTTACAGGCACACAATCTCCATACATATGTGTATAGTCCTCATGTGAAAGTTTAACATCAGGTTTGACCTCTGAGTTATAGGACACAAGAAAGGATGTTGGAAACAGCAGGGCAGTTACAAGGAACATTTGGTATGAATTTTCCCTTGCTTTGCAGTTAATGAATCATTCCTGAGCCTGCCCTTCCACTGTTCTCATGATTCCAGTGCAGACTGTTGGGAAAAGAGCCCTTTAGGAGACAGAGAAAAGTCCATTTTTATGTATTTAATTTGGTTGGCTAGAAATAGAGGGAAGATGGACTGTATGCCATTTATTAACTGACTACCCTCTTGTCCAGTACAAGTTTAGACTTGCTTTCAAGGCAGTCCACAATTATTTCTATATTCATAGGCTACTGTGAAGCTATAAAACTGCTTCAGGGGTCTCAGAAGGTCTTTTCTCTTGCTGTGACCTAGACCTTTGAACGCACCGTGCAAGCAGTTGCAAGTATGGCTATTTCAACAGGGTACAGTGCACAGGGGCCTCCTCTTTACCTTGTTGTAGCAATTGCTTGTTTCAGCTCTGGCCCATAAATGCAATTAAACTGATTCAAATAAAGGCACATGGTAAAATTTCTATAAATTAGGCATTTTGGTGATGAGGCAAAGTACCTGGGTTTTCCCTAGGTCTTCTGGGAGCAAGGTATATGAGACCCTCTGCTGCTATCTCTGTCTTGGGTTACTGTGATGGGGATGCAGTGAAGGAAGACAATTCTGTGGTTATTGTAGCAACTTTTGTGTTCTGTGGGGTTAACTCATCTTGGTTTTCAATATCACAAGTTCAGAACATCAACAGGACAGGCAAAAGTCCCTTTCTGATAATTGCATTTTTTCCCGAAAGAAAAATAAACCCACTGGCTTCTTGTTCAAAAGCATCAGCAGAACGTAGCTGACCTATATGCATGTATGTTTGAAAGCCAATTGAGGACACAGTCCCACAATCCCAGAAAGGGTTAATTTTAGAGAACTATTGAGCTAGTCAGGACCATTTATGCTGGCCTTCTTCTAGGAAATTCCCTGCAAGAGAAAATTAGAGACAGAGGACAGTGTGTAGCCATAATTAAACGTTGTTTAGTTTGGCACCCTCTCTATCTATCCCATCTTTACCAATATGACTTGCTCTGCTGTTTCTCTTGGCTGGATCACTAGAGTAGTTATTCCGTGGATATATGTAATATTTTAACATATTCAGCTAGTGCAGTTGCTTCTTTGTCCATCCTTCATGAAGGAAACTTCAGTGAATAATTTTGCGTGTGATGAATTTCCAGATTTTGCTGCAATTCTGATCCAGGGCTGCTCAGATACCCAGTGCAGATGTTCTTCAAGACTTAAAATGAGAGAGGACAAAGGAGCTTATTCCTTCATGAGTCTCAGGTGTTTTATCTCTCAGACACTTGATGGGCACCCCTGAGATACATCTGAGATTTCAATAGAGGAGACTCTGAAAATACTTTCATACTTTATGCTGCATAGTTGGCCTATTATAGGGAACTTATTCTAAACCAAAATTCTACTTTGTCTATGTATGCATCATCATCCAAATAAGATTGAACTGCACCTGGCCAAAGTAGTGAAAAACCTCCTTAACACATGAAAAGATGACCCATAGAAAAGAACGTCACCAAAACCAACTGAGAAGAGAATCTAGAACATGACAAAGTTTTTCTCCAGTGAATAGGCAATCTTTACGTTTTAATAGCATTTTTAATTTTCCAGAAGTGATTGCCAAACCCCATAAATAAACGTAGTATTCTATACACTAAGGAACTGGATTGACGTTCAATGGTATTTCATAGCATGTACACTTTAATTAAGACATGATGACCTGGATTCAGTGGGTTGACACGAGGGAGCATTAACTCTCCATTCTAACAGTTCTGCTGCCAAGGACAAATACTCTGTTGCATCGGTGTGACTCAGTTCAAACAACAAACAGTCTTGCAGTTTAAAATCCCTACAGACCCTGGTCAAGTTTCCCCAGTTCTTGGATAACGTCCTCTCTTCTCCTTGATGTTTTTCTTAAAGTGAGATATTCTGTTGCTTTGTCCTGATTTTCCAAGTAACGGGTGGGTCTTTATACTCCTGACAATAAAGTTGCCTTCCAAATATTTATCACATCAAATACCATACTTTTCCGTGTTATTAATCCTGGAGTATCTCCATCTTTCCATTTGGTGAAGTATGTTGTCTAACATGGACAGAATTAATATTTCTGGGATTTCACATTTGTAACATACATTCAGAAGTGTATGAGGAAAAGAGGTAGGGTTAAATCCAGCTTTGTTTACTTTTTGTTGTTAACATTCATGTGTTTCTGGTCAAGTCAGTGGGTGTAACTCAGGGAAGAACTGGGAAATATTTGTATGAAACTGGTTTAAACTGTAAATGGATGAAGCTCCAGTGTATACATACGCATAATCTCCTGAGAGAAGTTCTGGATCTGGCTTCATAGAAGGACTATCCATTGCGTGCCATCATACAGGCTTACTTAGCTTCATACCATCACTGTGCTTCAGGTGCCTTCAGCACAGTATGGAATTCATCAAGCCAAACAAAACAAAAAATGAACTTAGTGCTGAGAAACTTTCTCTACTACAACTCCATGGTACTGAGGCCTGAGCTCACCTCCACAAATCTCCCAGTTTATCTTGAAATCTGCCCTTGCTTTCCTCTCAGAACACTAATAAAGGGCTCTGCAGTCCTTTACTGAAAACAGTGTAAAGTAGGGTGAAGTTCTCTGCGGGACTTCTGAGTGCGGTGATGAACCTTTGCAGTTGTCCCAGGTCCTGATGTTGCAGTAACCCCAGAAACTTTTACCCAGCTCTTCAGGCCTCATCATACAAGCCTCCCTCTGGTTCAGAATGTATAAACACAGAGAGAGAAGGTGAAAATTGAATCAGAAAGACAGCAGAGTCCTTGTAATGTGTCCATCTCCCAACATTAGGCAGAAAGTCTCAGGGAAATGTGAGCAATTTGATGACTTGGCTTAAAATGCATGACTATCCCTTTTGATGAGACCATGCCTACCCACTTTGGTGAGAGCAAGCATTACATGAGGTGGCTAGCTGCAGAAGTTGCTGAGGATAAGCTGCTGCCTGTAATGGGAGCCTGGCTTCACTGACCTAGAGAGTTTATAGGGTTTTATGCTCTTCTGGAAGGCCTTGAATCCACCTGTGTGGCAATGCCACCACTAATAGTATAAGGATGGCATCCATCCATTGCAGCTAGCTCCATGCTTCCTAATCACTCTTAGTAGCAGGGTTTGGATAATTCTGTGTGCAAAGAACTTTGAAGCCAGGCCCATTCATAGCCTCTGGAGTAAGCCAAGAGGTGGGGCTGCCATCCGGTGCTGGGATGAGCAAGGACAGTCCTCCTCCATGGCTGTACTGCAGGTGAATTCCTTGCTTTCAGCCTTTCCTCATCCACACAGATCAGAAGTCTTAGAGATACTTTTATTCTGTTCTTGTGTTTTAAAGACACAAACTTTGCAGAGCCCTTTATTTCTTGGCAGATTTCTCAAAAAAAAAAAGACGCACTCATGAAGTTCATGTAACCCTTACTGTACCTCTCCATGCACAGAGGTGGAGAACTCATGTATACACACATCTTTCCCTCTGCCAGAGATTTTTTTCATATGGCTCCAAATACCACAGAAGCTGGCTGCTTCCAAAGGCAAAGGCTGGCTTGCAGTCCTTCCCGGTGGATACAGCTTGTGTGCAAGACGACAGCTCTTGTGAGGAGTACTGGTAGCTCTGCACAGTCAGTCCTCTGTTATCCTGCCTCAGCCAGGTCCAAGGGATTCATGACAGCTGATACCAGGGAGTCTGTGGAGCTCCGGAAGATGCAGAGAAAATAAATTCCGTGGTATGCACTTGTCTCACTTCTCCATCGATAGCTTCAGACCACACACCAGTCGTCCATGCGGGACAGCTGTAAACACTGCCTGCGATAGAGCTCTGGCAAAGAGGCCAGTGGTCCTCCAGTGAATCCAGATGGGTCTCGAAGGAGAACAGCTGTGTGTGAACAGGAAGGGAGAGCTTCCGCTTGCCTCTTCCAAAACCTACCACTCAACCGCTAAATAAATCAACATCAGCAGTGACTCTTCACAAGGCAGGGTGAGCCAAGCCCAGGCTGGGCGTTTACCTCGGTACAGAGCAAAGTGAGAGAAGCTGTCTGCATCAAACTGGGGCTTTCCCAATACAAAACTTTAGGGCATCATCAACCCATTTTTGCTGTGTTTTTCTGTTTGTGCTGCCAGAAGTTACATCAATGACATGGTATATATCGCCAGATGGTGAAAAGGCATCCAGAGCGTAGAACAGGTGAAGGAAAATGGCTTTCAGTTTTACAGCAATAAAAATATCAAGCAGAGGCTTGGAAGTATTTGGTTTGTGTAACACAGGAGGTCTGACCACTCCTATCACTGTCGAGAGCCGTGGAAGAAAACCTCTCCTGACTTTGGACAGAATATGCGAAGTTTATAGGTTGCAAACAGTTTTTATTTCTTCAAGGACATGTTCTTGAAAGAAAATCCAAAAAAGCAAGACCCAAGAATTTAGACTGTTTGCATCGGCTATTCCAAGAGCAGCCAAACAGAAGTCCAGTTTGCCATTAGGCAACATCTGAAGTTCCTCCAGTATCTTCCCAGAGTACCATACTGATCATTTGCAATTTTAAAATGGTGCTTGAGGTCTTTTTAACATAGGTGTCTTGTAATCAGCCCTCAAGCTTCATATCTAATAATCTCAACTTCATCTTAGAGTGTATAATTACAGGTGCTTAGTTCTTATTATCATTAATATAGATAAATTACAGTAGGATAAAGGGAGTTTGATGATTCTACTGTGTTGTGTATGGTGTACCTTGCTTAGAACTACAGAGTCATTTAGATAGGAAGGGACCTTGGCACCTTCTGGTCCAACTCCTATAGCTTAGGAAACTCATACAACGTACCAGGGAAGAACTGTGCAATGTACAAAGCAAAGATTAAACTGTATAATGCCGTATTTGATAAGCTGTCTGTGCTGCGGCTGGATAGCACAACCTAGCACTCCCAATGCTGTATGAAACGGTCACTCTCATTTGTCTGAAGAAGAGATCAGGACACGTTTTTTCCAAGAAGATATTTTCCTGTTGAGAAACTACATTTAAAAGAAATACATTTTCCTAGAAATGTGTTGGTTTGGACAGATGCTTTTTTAGAAGGAAGAGTGTGAAATATGGAATTTTAAAGCCAAGTATTCTTAAAATATGTCATTTCAGTGTGTTTGGTTTGGGGGCTTTTTACATCTTGAAACAACATTTTACCCCTCTTTTTCTAGGCAGATTATTAGACAAGACTGAGAGCTGAAAATAAAACAAACAAACAGAAATAACCCAAAGAAATTTCTGACTTCATGGAAGGGAACTAGTTTGCTTTGTCCAGCAGGGAACATTTGTGCAGAGGCTTTCAAATGTGCTTGTGGTTGCCCTTAGTTCCATCTTGATGTGGGTTCACAAGGTTTTGTCCTTTCTGGGAAGATGAACTGCAGCAGCTCAAGAGACAAGGTTCCATAACTGGGTACCTCTCAGTCTATGCCTTAGGTTCAAATAGGGAGGCTGCAACTTCCAGCCACAACAGGTGTTTATGTTGATGTTTCTTAATGCTTAAGATCTATCTCAAGCCAAGGTGGTCCATCAGAGCCACAGGCAAATGATACAGCTGGTATCACACCTGGTTTTGGACTCCCAGTCAGGTTCTCACTTATAGTTGGGTGAACTTGGGAAAGATCAAAGCAAAGCTTGAGCATAGGCATCTGGTGTCAAAGGAGCACGTGCTGTACAGCTCTCTGGTACCCTTTCCTGAGCAGCTGAATCTCATCCCTGCAGAACATATCCAGGATTTCAAGTATCTACATATTTAAAACATTTCTAGGGTGGTTTTGATTTTTAAACCTCACCAAATCTCACCATTCCTGACTCAACATAGGAAAATTTAGAAAACTAATTTTTGGCCTTTTCTCATTTATTTAGCTAAAGGGGCAAAAAAGGGACAGGAAAAGGCTTGAACCTTTTTTTTCAAGGGAAAACATATTTTTCCAGCCAGGCTGAAGCTGTTCTTCCTCATGCATCCCAATAAAATTCACATTCAGGCATGGACTACGTTTGGAAAACTTCAGCTAAAAATGTAAATGCTCTGAAACAGAAAAAAAAATTTATGAGAATGAATAAAAGAGAAGTTTTGCATGGAAACTGCTCTGTAGCCTTCACTGCAAAGCACTGCCAGATGCCTCCTCTAAAAGAACTCATTGAAGGTATTGTTCACATGGCAGTTCCATCGGCCCCTTTGAGTCTACGAACATAAATTACGGTTACTCATGTGAGTAAAGCATTGTGGGATCAGACTCCTCTTTTGCCCAACTGTGAGCATCTGTAAAAAACCCTTTTGGGATAAAAGACACAGAATAACTGTAAGACCCTTATGGTTGTCAAATACAATTTCCTTTACTTGCATTTTTTCCTTCCATTTGGGCTCTGACCTCCATCTGTTTATGGAAATATTTAGATCCCTCTGGTGTATTTTTAGCAGATCGTTTTGCTTTTGCTGCTGCAATATCATTGCATCATCATTCTCCTATTGCTCAGCTCCAATTCCTTTGCATTTTTTTCCCTTTTTTTTTTTTCTTTTCAATCTTAGGCTTCAATCATTCCAGCAGACACACACATAAAAAGTAAATGTTTCACTGTGTTTACACTCTGAGTGCTCACACAAACATGCTGGCAAAGTCCACCCAGACACACACACAGCATGGCTTGTCGTGACTGTTAGTGTTGGGCCTTTTTCAATGATATTTCCATTTGTGAATCATGCTGCCTGAGACATTACAGGATGGTTGCCCTGGGAGCTGAGATCTCAGGCTCTTAGAAGCACCTCCTGCAAACAGCTCAAGTCTGAAGGTGGGTGAGACTGTCACTGTCCTTTGAGATGTGTCAGATTTTTTCAGTCAGCTGTAAATATACCTGGCCCAGGCACATTTACTTTACCAGTGTTCAGACCTGCATACACATGTGTATATGAATCGCCTTCTCTGTAGATATGGACCTTCCTCTGACAGTGCATGGTACTCCTTCCCCACCATCCCTGTCTGTTGTCTCTGCAGACAAGTCACAACTTCAAATGTTTTCAAAATCACGAGTTATTTGGGCTTTGATACTTGCAAAGGCAAGGAGAATACCAACCTGCTGGCAAACATTACGTAGAACACTTGAAGTTTGGAAACTCAGCTGAGACCAAATAACTCGTTAAATAATCCCCTTTGCTCCTCTCCATCAGACAACACTCGCTGGGTTTTACAATGTCATTACCTACAGTTTGAGATGACCAGGCACAACCTGAACTCTGGAAGAAGTTTTTAGGTGGACCCTGATAAAGGTCTAGGTGAGATTCAGGAGGATACAATTAGAGCCAATTCCTGCATCGATGTGTGGGATACACCAAGAATTATGTGTTCTGGGTGAAAAGCTACCCTGTTTTTGTGATAAACTTAGGGAAGCAAATACATGACTTGCACCATGGATTAGATTTCAGAACCATGTATTAAGTAACAAGGTAGAAAAAGAGGAATATTGTGTCACTGCAAGACTATGCCATTCTTTGGCCTAGCTGTGCTAGATTTGAGAGCGCCAGTAATTTGTCACTCATACATAGGCAGACCTGCACTCAGGAGAAGTCAAGCCCCTTTTGCACACCTAAAGAGCCTCTGATTAGGCACTAAAGAGCAAACCCAGGAAAAGCCAAACCATGTTTAGCATCTGCTCTTCCTAAATGCCTCAAAATTGTGTTGCCATTTGCAAAATTTCAAACCACAGCAGTCTATTTATCCTTCTTAGCCTGGATAGAGAGTGTATGATGCTTTCCCCAGACAAATCAAACCATTGTGCCTCTCAAAATGCTTTCATCATCATCATTATTTATTATTATTTATCATCCCTGCCATGTGTTATGTTTTTTCCACACACAAAGAACAGGCAGATGTTTTCCATCTGCATGATTTCTTAATTTTAGACCTCAGGGAAAAAAAAAAAAAGGAAAAAAAGGAAAAAAGCCAAGAATATAGAAATGCACAGGGTGTCTGGGAGTGGCACTGACCCTCACATACAGGTATGTGCATGCATGAGGCCTCTGGAACCAGAGCCAACATCTTTGCCTTTCCTCAGGCTCTCAGCAGCCTTGGAGAAAATGCTCCTGGGGCTGCAATGGATGACTTCACCAGAGCACAGGTCTTCTGGAAGCTGTACACCATGGGAACAAAAGACCTGTTTAGGAGGTTACTCTGACCTTAAATATTGGGATTAATTTGTGCAGACCTAGGCCAGTGTGCAGGTCTGCTTCCCTCTACAGAAATAGTTTTTCATTCTTTCACCTCTTGCCTCCTTCCGATTTGTCCTCGGCCCATATGCTCTATTGAATCTCAAATTCCTTCTCAGCTTATTTCCCTACGCACAAGCTATGCTCTTTCTTATTACCTGACAGCTTAGAGGAGCAAGGCTTTTGACTTTCTTCTCCCCACCATGTGAATCTCATGAATCAGGTCAATTGGCCCAGGACTATCTCCTCACAGGGGGTGGTGGTACTGCCCAGCAGTCTCTCTCAGCTTTGGCACAGCTGTAGTCAAACACTGGCTTTGCTGGGAAACTGGATTTTTTTATTAAATGTACATTTTCTTGAAAAGTGTCTTCTTTCCACAGGAATTTTGACTTCTTGATGAAGACCAAAAAAGTTTTGGCTTAAATGCCTGGTGGTTTTGAATCTTTTTTTGGAGCACATGGAAGGCAAGACATTTGAAAATTGCCACAAACAAATTCCAGGGGGAATGGATTTATTTTCGTTTCCTTTAGAGTTTTCCCATAATCTCTCTTTTCTGAGAAATTTTGGTGTGTGATATGAATACATAACTATGCCACATAATCTACCAGCAAGTGAGCAGGCAAGGTACCAAACTAGGCTGGTAGAAAGGTGAAAGGACTTGTATGATATATCAGACCTCAGAGCAATCTAGTGGCCCGAGAGGAAATAATAGCAAAAAAATGGTGGGAACAGGAGCTATATTAATAATAATGCACCATAAATACACATGGCTCTTTACAACCATATTACTAACAGACCATATCAAAGACCTTGCAAGAACAGCTCAGTGCCTCTAAGGCATTTGGAACACAGACCAAGATTTTGCCCATAGAAACTGATGTGATACGTGAGGTGACAGTTTAAATTCAGACATCTGGTGGGTTGTGGGGAATGGGACACTGTGACTCTGGTATTAATAGCATGTTCCCTCCATTCACTAGTTCAAACAAGTTGCTGTGTTGTTGTTAACTTCAGAAAGCAACCAGGCTTGTGAAAAATTAAGCTGTTTTCTTTCTGCTTGGCATATTGTTGAAGAACTGAAGAGATGCAGTAACAAGTTCAGGCACCCTGAAATGTTTTGGTTAGTGATTATTGCTATAAAGTCCTCTGTTTCTTCACCCCCACCACACTTCTTGCCAAAATGAGAGTTTGATGACAAGGTAACTTAACTCTGCCTCACCCTCAGAAAGACAGAAAGATTCAAAAATAGCTGTATGCTTCAGGCTACACGGAAAGCTCGCAAAGAAAATTTACTTGAATGAGTAAAATGAAAAATTGTTGCCTGGAAGCTCCCAAATACATGATTGACCTGAAAATCACAAGAAATATTTGACGGGGACATGGGGTGTGTGTAAGGAGGGGTTCGGGGAGGGTTGGATGCTTCCTGATGTTGGTTGTTTTTTTGGTGGAGTAAAATTCTTGGGAACTTACTTTTATTATTGTTTTCCCCAGTAAAAATTTCATTGGTATATTTCCAGCCTCAAGAAGTGAGGAAAGAAGAAAATCAGATTTAAAAATCTATAAAAGTGTAGAAAAAAGGGAATAGGGGGAACACCTTAGTCAAGATAAAAGTGACAGCAGAAGAAGCCAAAAAAGGTGAGAGGTTAAAAAAAAAAAAAAAAGTTGCTTTCAGTAACAATTTGTTTCATGGGAATTTAAATGAACTGTCAACTACTTTGTTGATTTGCAGAGGTTTGGATTATTTTTCTCACAAGGAACCTCTGGAGGGAGAGAGTGCTCTGAGGTGCTAATAAGTCTGACCAGAAGAGATGTCTCTTTTTTCGAGTCTATTCTGCCAGGTTTCTGTGAAAAGACAAGCCCACAGCCCTCTCCTGTAATGTTTGCCTAATCTTTTGCCCTGCCTCCCAGCCAGAGCCTGCTGGCACCGTGATGCCCATTGCATCAATGCCCAATCCTGGTGCAGGAATAGCAGCAGGTACTCTGATAACGTTGCCTGTGTGCAGAGCCCAAGTACAACTGAATCACAACATCTCATCTCCAGAATCCCCTCCTCACTAAACTGGGTTTTGGGGCTCAATTTTGTTTTTATCCTGCCCTACCTTCCCTAACAAGTAGAGACACATCTGCCAGGTAACCTGATAAAGAAAATTTGCTTGTCACCTGCTGCACAAACACGATAGAGAGACTCCAAGGGGCACCCTGAAGACTTTCATCTCTAGGTATTCTTATCCTTCTGTCCAGCACCTGAAGACAAGGGTGCAAGGAAAGAGAGAGAAGGGTTTATTCACTGAAATTGAATTGGATATGTGGGCTTGATTAGTTTGTTCTGAGATGCAGTGAGACCATAATTTCACAACAAAGTGAAAATAAAATTACTATTTGGACATAAATATACAATAAGTTTCATCTGCCCTCCCACATTGTAAACCTTCAAACCCACCCTGAGAACACGCCTCAACCCAAATATCCAGACTTTTCTAAAGGGTCCAAGCCACATTAAGCATAATGGGGAGAGAGTCCAAAAAACAAGGAATTAAAAAAAGACCCTGGTCATGAATTCAGCATGTTGAAGTCCAGAATTCCACTTTGCAGCATTTGCCTTGGCAGATGCACAAGGTCACTAGACACTGCAAGTCCAGGATAGAGAAGGGAATTGACCCTGGAAAGTGGAAAGTTAAGGTTTCAGTGGGTGGGTCAGCTTACTTCTTCTACTGAGCACTTGCCCAACATAGAATGATATTATCATTAACAGACAGACCAGCAGCCAAACTCCTCCCACCACTACCATATCACACACCAGAGATGCAAAGTGCCAGACAACCAGAGGGAGGAACAAGTCAAAGCACTCACCCACTACAGTGGACCTGAAGTGAGTGAGTGAGCCAGGCAAGGAGCCAAGCCATGGGCAACGGTAACCTTCAGGCCATGAGCCCAGTTATAGAGTAGGAACTCAGAGACACCTTCATGTTCTGGTCCTGCCATCCTAGAAACTCCACCTACCATGAAAAGTCAGGGAGCCCTTCTGATAACCAAAATCCTCACACAACACATAAACAGCCCTCACAACCCCACTGCAAGAAGAATCAGTTCTTGTATAGATGGCTTCTTGCCCCACCTCCAAGTTACTGTGGAAGGCAGGGGCACCTGGTGGTGACCTCCTAATGAGTTCCCACCCAAGGCTGGCCAAACCCCAGGTGAAAACCAATCAGAAGGGTTTTTTCTTGCTTGGTCATGGACATCATCCATACACTAACCCTCATTCAGGGCTGGGGGTTTAACCCCAGCACTTCACCTGTCCCACTGGAAAGAAACTGTTTGCATTCAGTATCTGTGAACCTGTGTTCAGCAAAGAATGACAAATATAATCTGTCTGCATTCATTTCTCAGATTACCCCAACCAATATTTAGAAAACTTTCCTTCTTTTCCCCTCCAATCCTTGATCCAACCTTGTTTCTTTCTTGATTTTTATTTCCTTTGGGATTGCCACTTCTGATTCCTTTTGAGTAGGCTGTGTGGAGAGGGCCAAGGAAACTTCTTCACAGCCACAGAAAAGGAAGAGAATCATCTTGTTTGATATGTTGCCTATTTTTCTTTCCTCCCTTCAAACTGGGAGTATCAGTCCCCACTCCCAGCCTTTTGGCATGATGGCTTAACACTGTCCATGAGGTAGGAATTTGTTTATTAGTCCTGTGGAATTTCCCACTTCAATTTACCTTAGAAAATGTGGGAGGCTAAGAAGTTACAAATCCATCTGCTAAGGATTTCCAAGTGGTGCCATGATGCTGTTTAACTTTTCCCCACATATGTATAATGCCAGAGCTGTCAACCTGGATACTGCAAGTTTCTGCAAGTACTTAATGCATAGACAGAGACCAGATCTTTACACGAAAGTGTCTGCATAAGCAACTTTGCATTCACCTACTGGTGGTTCATTTAACTCTTTTGCTCCTGGGATGCATTTTCCCCTCTTTCTACAGCAGTACATGTGTTTGGGTGTATATGTGTATACATATATATAACATCTATATAATGTCATGTTCCCCTGAGACTGCTTGAGTGGCCAAAGGATAAAAGTATCACAGGTCATTCCTTCATTCTAATGATGGAACCCAGGCTTTGATGTTAAAGGTCACAGGTTCATCCCTTTGATAAGATATTGGAAATATGCAACGGCATGTGAAAAACATCTCATCTCAAAATGTAGCAACTACAATGAAGCTATAAAGCTTAAACTACTTTTTAGGTTTGGGGTTTGGTTTTGTTTTGTTGTGGGTTTTGGGTTTGTTTTTGTTTTTTTTTTTTTTGATTGAGCAAAGATTCATTTTTGAGAACAGAGTTCTATTGAGCAGCTTCTCAATTTGTTAAATATAACTCACATGAACATGATTCATTTTGGGGAGAGGGTTGAGCTAGATTTGTCTTCCACCATGTTCCCTGACAACAAAACAAAATATCCCCTAATGCCACAGTTCTGGGTTGAGTTTCAGAAGTCCTGAAATCCAATCTTGATCTTGCTACTATTTCTGGTGTGAACATGGGTATGCCATTTCACTTCTCTGTGCATCTTCTTTTCTTGCTGACCTCTTTCATCTAGTCTTAGTTTGTCTCCTGTTTTGTACAGCAGCTATCAAGAACAGAGTCCTGATATCATCACCACTCAGCAGATAGTGATATAAAGCTCCCCAATAGATACTGGAGTCTCAGCTGGGATGAATGACAGTGGAGGCTGGAGATCAGTTTGAAGGAGTCTGTTTGCTTCACTTGAACCATTTGTGCTTTTAAGGGAAAATTCAAGGTGTGTAAAAACTCTAAATCTAGAACTACTCAGATACTTCTATCTAAGGCAACTAGACGTTCTTGAGTCATTATTTGACCAGAAGTCTTTGTTAGCCCAGCAGATTACTAGGTAATAAACTAAAATCAACCAGAACTACAAAGAAGAGGAATTCCATTCCCAGGGAAATCTCAGAATCTCTTTATTTCTGTGCAAAATGGAACAAAAAATTATTAAAAATGGCATTACTGAATTTCTCTAGAATTGAGATTCCTGAAGGCATTCTGTTCAGAAACATGGGAATAGGAAAGTAGGTTCCAAAAACATGAACTACTTAATACAGAATGTTTCTCAACCAAATTAATTCAAACAGAAAATTTCTGTGCATAAAAAAAAAGGCACTCAATGTTAATGAAACTCCATGAAAAGTCTAGTAAGAGTACCCAAATGAATAACTGTTTTATTGTCATCCACTGCTAGACAAAGAAGAGAAACCCTTCTCTTCTGGTATATTGCCTTCCTTCCCATTCAGTGCAGAGGTAGCATAGAACCAAAATTACTTAGGTTCACTGAAAGAAGTGGGTAGATAAGAGTTGGAGGGTGGCAGTTTAGGAGGAAGAAACTATCTTTGTAGAGAAAATCCCAAAGAAATATCATGCTTCTGGAATACAGGCATGGTGTGCATTGCTTTCAATATCTCAAACAGCTACAACTTTTTCTTTACCAAAAGGGGTAGATAGAATAAGACAAGGGGCAAAATCGGGATTTTTCAGAAAAGATAAAATATGCAAGTTGTGGACACAAGGATTAGTACCTGGAGGCAGGCAACCTAGGCCAAGGAATGAGAAAGAAAGGAAAGAAGAGAAAGAAAGGAAAGAAAGGAAAGAAAGGAAAGAAAGGAAAGAAAGGAAAGTAAGAAAGAGAGAAAGAGAGAAAGAGAGAAAGAGAGAAAGAGAGAAAGAGAGAAAGAGAGAAAGAAAGAAAGAAAGAAAGAAAGAAAGAAAGAAAGAAAGAAAGAAAGAAAGAAAGAAAGAAAGAAAGAAAGAAAGAAAGAAAGAAAGAAAGAAAGAAAGAAAGAAAGAAAGAAAGAAAGAAAGAAAGAAAGAAAGAAAGAAAGAAAGAAAGAAAGAAAGAAAGAAAGAAAGAAAGAAAGAAAGAAAGAAAGAAAGAAAGAAAGAAAGAAAGAAAGAAAGAAAGAAAGAAAGAAAGAAAGAAAGAAAGAAAGAAAGAAAGAAAGAAAGAAAGAAAGAAAGAAAGAAAGAAAGAAAGAAAGAAAGAAAGAAAGAAAGAAAGAAAGAAAGAAAGAAAGAAAGAAAGAAAGAAAGAAAGAAAGAAAGAAAGAAAGAAAGAAAGAAAGAAAGAAAGAAAGAAAGAAAGAAAGAAAGAAAGAAAGAAAGAAAGAAAGAAAGAAAGAAAGAAAGAAAGAAAGAAAGAAAGAAAGAAAGAAAGAAAGAAAGAAAGAAAGAAAGAAAGAAAGAAAGAAAGAAAGAAAGAAAGAAAGAAAGAAAGAAAGAAAGAAAGAAAGAAAGAAAGAAAGAAAGAAAGAAAGAAAGAAAGAAAGAAAGAAAGAAAGAAAGAAAGAAAGAAAGAAAGAAAGAAAGAAAGAAAGAAAGAAAGAAAGAAAGAAAGAAAGAAAGAAAGAAAGAAAGAAAGAAAGAAAGAAAGAAAGAAAGAAAGAAAGAAAGAAAGAAAGAAAGAAAGAAAGAAAGAAAGAAAGAAAGAAAGAAAGAAAGAAAGAAAGAAAGAAAGAAAGAAAGAAAGAAAGAAAGAAAGAAAGAAAGAAAGAAAGAAAGAAAGAAAGAAAGAAAGAAAGAAAGAAAGAAAGAAAGAAAGAAAGAAAGAAAGAAAGAAAGAAAGAAAAGAAAGAAAGTCCATGCAGAAACCAGCACAACAGCTGGGGATTGGCTGGCAGTGATGTCACTGCCCTCCCTCCAGCAACCAAATGTTGGTGATGTCATGTCTTTTCCCATAACATGGTTCTAACAAACAACATGGTGCAGAGGGAGGCTGTCCCTTTTCTTCCTATTGTTATTGTTATTATTTTAATTTCAAAATTAATTTTGTAATAACAGCAATTAGACCCTCCTGCCAGCCTGTCCCTGGGGGGTGATTCTAGTTCTTGTGCAGCAAAAGTTTGCTCCTAAAGAACATCATTGCAGGTATGCAATAATCACCCAGAAATGCACAGCCTGTCGTGTCTTATTGCTTAATTATCCATCTTACCTTCTTTCAGCCCTCTTCTTACTGCACCTCGTGTGATGTGTGTTTATTTTATTTAATTTTCCCCAACTGCCCTCCCTCCTTGCCTTAAGATTATGAGAGCAGAAAACATTTTTCCCTTTCATTCTGCTGCCCTGAGGTTCCTCCTGCTTGGTCACCCCTGATTGTTCCCATGAGGGATTATGAGCTCAACGATCTCTGAGAGCTTTTCCCACTCTTAAGTTCTTGGGGCCCTATTCTACCAGCTGTAACATCACTACATTGTCATTTCACCAGATGTGAATGCGGTCTTTTGGTTTTATGCCCTCAGAAGACAGTTGATTGTGACCTGGTTCCTGAAAGTGAGATGAACCCAACCTAACATGGAGCAGCCAAAACTACTGTACAGAAGAGTGGCTAGGAGTTCCTCACCTGAGACACTCATGCCCAGGTGACAGGACGGTGCTGTGCTTGGGCTGAGAGAGAAAACATCTCAAAGGGAACTGGGGAAAGCCACATCACTCAGAGATCCCACTGTAAGCCCCAAAGACAGGCTCCACAATAGGTGAGGAGATTTAGATTGTGTTTGGTTTTCCTCTTTCTGCTTTCTTGGCTTTTTTTTTTTTTTTAAATTGATAAAAAAAAAGTAAAACAAGAGGGGGGAAAGAGCCCCTTTTATGTTTAAATTAATTTTTAAGATTTTTACCAAATGAGAATGAAAATAAATGGGCATTTTTATACTGACATTTTAAATTCAGTGTTAGCCATCTTTAAACACATGTAAAAATACAGAAAGCTAAATTGACTAATTTATTTTTAAATGAAGACCTCTTTCCAAGGCCAATAATGGAAAACATTTATTTTCCAACCTATTGGAATGAAGCGATTGGACAGGAATGGGCTTGGGTATTATTATTGGGTGCTTTTTCCATGCCTAAATGAACTGCACAGGGGAAAAGGCATGCATTCATAAAACCTTTTGGTACTACTAAATCAGGCAGGGATTTACTTTTTTTTTTCTTTTTTCCTTTGGTATAAAAAACATTAGATGAAAAATACCACCTAGCTGAGCTCTGGCACCGTGGCTGTCTCGTCTTTGCAGGGGGTTGTGCCTCAAGCTTTACGCACCACGTTTACCTACATTGAGAGCTTGGAGGGGAAGTCCATAACTCTCCTTGTCAAGTCCCTGCCCAGCCCTCACAAGACCAGGTTTGCTGTCGCCAGTGCAGACCACAGGACTGCACAGAGAGCCGCTCGCACGTGGACACCCACCTGCCGGGATGCCCACGGTGGCGCGGCAGAGCCGGCGCATGGCCAGGCACACGGCAGCTGGGTGGTCGACCCTGGGTGGGACAGGGAGTTCCCAGGGCTCACATCTGTGCCAAAGGCAGGGCTTTATGAGTGGTGTGGACACAAACCCAGCCAAGGAACATCACTGATAATTCCTCCCGCCAATCTACGAACTTTATTTTTTTCCCTAAGATATGCAAGATACGTCAAGGCTCGGCTTAGGAAGGGCTTTTAAGAGATCTTTACTGTTCAAGGCAGGCTGTGGTTTCATTATTTTTATTATTTTGGTAGAATGAGTAACAGGAATAATAGTAGTTGAGGGTTGTTTCTCTTCATTGACTCTGTGTTAGGTTTGGAAGCTGTTCGACCAGGACAGTCAAAACACAGACAGGAAATAATCTGTGATAATGTCCAACTGGGGTATCAATTACGCCTTTAGAGTTCCATGTTAAAGGGATATTGTCAGATCAAATTTAAACCAAAAGTTGTGGGTTGCATTTTTCAAATACATATATACACATATAGATATGTATACGTATAAGAGAGACAGAGAGAAATGGAGACTACTAGAAACATTTCCAAGTCTCTTTTTAAGTAAAAAAAATAATTTCTAAAGCAGACTCCTCCCTGCCATGTGTGAGACTTGACTGCTGTCCTTGGCCTAGCCTGACCTTATGAGCTTGCTGGGGATTTTTAACATCCTCTTCTAAAAGGCTCCAGTGGGTGAAGTAATTCTTTCCCCCAGAGACTAGAGGAGACACAGGCCTAATGTATCATGGGGGCCTTGTGGCAGCCTCCAGAGCAGGAGTGGGCATGTGCTCACACAGAGGCTTGTCAAGTGCATCTCTGACCACGGTATGGTGCATCCAAGCACAGACTTCAATGGAGCGATGGAGCCTTTCCCCAGTTCAACAGGGACTGAAAGAAGTGACCCATGATGAAAGCCACAGCAGGGGAACTGGAAGGGTGACATTTCATAGGATCATAGAATGGTTTGGTTTGGTTTGGTTCGGTTTGGTTTGGTTTGGTTTGGTTTGGTTTGGTTTGGTTTGGTTTGGTTTGGAAGGGACCTCAAAGATCATCTAGTTCCAACTCCCCTGCCACAGGCAGGAACCCTTCCCACTAGATCAGTTTGTTCAAGGCCCCATCCAACCTGGTCTTGAACACCTCCATTGATGGAGCATCCACAGCTTCCCTGAACAACCTGTTCCAGTGTCTCAACACCCTCATAGTAGAGAACTTCTTACATCTAATCTAAATCTACCCTCTTCCAGTTTGAACCCACTATCCCTCATCCTATTATGACAAGCCATTGCAAAAAGGCCCTTTCTAAACCCAGCCTTGTTCAGCATGATCATGTCATGTGAATATGGGAGGAAGGAGATGCTGTAGCAACCTTTTTTTTTTGGCCAGGGTGGGAGAAATAGGTAGGACTGATGCTGATTCTAATCAAAACCAGCTTCTTTCTGGATATCTGCTGTCAAGTCTCATAAAGATAAGACAGTAACCACCACTTGCTGTTACACCAAGAGTCACTGGGTGGTCCCCAGAAAACCATTGAAGATTCCTCCATGTTAGTATCACATAGTTAAAAGAAAAGTCATCATACTTTATCACTTTCCTTTTCCCTCTCCCTTTTGTCACCCAGAATTAGCAAAAAAAATAAATAGAAGAGAGATGTATTTACAAATGAGTTTGTGAAACCAACCTCTGGCAAACACATGAGATCCTGTGTCCAGTCCTGGAACTGGCACTTTAAAAAGAAAACTTGGAGAAAGCTCAAAGAAGAGCTGCCAGAAAGATTTATAGCCTGGCAAACATGACTACCAGTGAGAGAGGAAAGGAGAGATGGCATATGGGCCAGGTTAATAAGTGATTACAGGACTTAAGGAGTGAAAGACTCTGATATAAAATGGATCTTTGATCTAGCAGCCAGAGGCATGAGAGACTCCACAGGCTGCAATTTGGAAATCAGCAAAGCCCACAAAGGAAATACATGGCATGTTTCTGCACAGAAGAGTAATGCGATGCAGGGAGAGCTGCATCCCAAGGGACAGGGCGGATTTGCCATCATTTGGAGCTATGGGATGACATCTCTGGTCCCAGCCCAAATGAACATGAAATATTACATCCCGTATTAAGCACAGGGCCAGATAATCTGGTGAGAGAGATGTCTTCCAGATCATCAGCCTGAAAGGTCTTCTGGGAAGTAACCGTCACTGCCCTGGTGTCCCAGTGCCATCACTTTGTGACTCCTCCAATGCTGAAGCTAAGTTGTTTTCCACATGTATGGACAGAAAGAGATTTTTGAATATGTCAGCAGAGGGAAGGGACTAAGAGTCCCCAGGTAATGCCTCCATCCCTTGTCAAGTCACAGCTGGATCTTGCCTGCACACCCACATGGCTGATCAGGCCTGAGGAAGCTTCGAAACCTTTCTTAGGCACAGAGGCCAATCGAGAGGCTGTAAAGAGAGAAACTACATGTAAAGCCTTTCTGGTAGCTGCTAAATATGGTTAAGCACAAGCTCCTTGGCTCGCACAAGAGACCTAAGGCAGTTTTCAAGTGGAGTCTTGTGCTGGCATGGTAGAAGTCTTTGGCCTCACATAGTGATTTGCAGGGGTTTGGGACTCTGCTAAAAGAAATGAGAGCTATCTTTCAGCTCCAGGGGACTCCTATAGAGAAAGAAGTTACCATGCTCAAGGTGAATGCTGGAACAAGGGAGGTTTTAAAGCATATAACCATATGTAGAAGACAGCGATTTTTCAAGTAGGAAAAAGCATCAAAATAAGCTTTTTCTGTTCTCTGAGAGACTTTCACTAAGTGGATATGATCACATTTTCATTAGGCTCCATACGTTATAAAGGTCATGCTACAAAGGACAGGTAGCTACCCCAGACTCATCTCTCACACACATCCATCAAGCTCTGGAGAGGGCCTTCCATCCTTAGGAAGCCTTTAAGTCCAGCATGGTTGCAAAGCTTGCTCAGCCTTTAAGAGCAATGTGTGAAATTCCAGGGGCATTCCAGAAAAGCTGACCTGTTTGGAGCCAAGTTTTGACCCCAGGATTTGATTATGCATGAGGATAAGGGAAATTATTCTTTATAGTGTGGAAATAGGAAGGAAAGCAAATTTTGTTGGTCTCGGCAGACTAATCATCCAGCAGTGGCAAACTGGGAAGTTTTATGCAGATAATGACTGAAACCCAGAACTGTGTTCCAGAATCTCAATATAGGTGATTGGACCAAGATTTAGAGACTGGATCCAGCTGGAGTATAAGGGCAGGTGTCATCCATCCCATATTCTTCTCAGTCTAAAGGAACCACCTCTCAAAGCCACTAACTGATGGATGTATTTGAAACCCTGACCTTGGGGTAAAAGGTCCCTGTTCCATTTCCTTGTTGTGGAGCTTTCCTGTTCCCACCAAAGAAGCTTTTTGCCTAAGCTCCCCTCCTTGCTCCCATGCTCCCTCTCTCCTCAAGCTCTCTTAGGCAGTTCATGTTCCGTGTGACTAGAAACTGGAATGATTAAAAAGGGAGCCTCTGATTATAATAAAACAAAAAAGCCAGAGTTTGTTTTGTCTTCCCTGAAAGAAGATCCGGTGGTTGGACATTCTTTAGAGAGTTACAATTTGGACAATTTGTCAGTGTGTTCAGGGCAGAGGAAAGCATGTGACAATGGATTCAGGGACCATGACCGTAGCTTGGGACAGTGAGAGGATACACAGTTGACTGATCCAAACAGCCTATTCTGCCTTTCTCCAGAGCTCATAAACAGTTCCCAGTGATAATTAAGCAACAAATATCAAAGACACATTTTAAACTATTTTAACCTTTTTTTTTTTCCTTACTCTTGGTTCAGGTAAAACCTTATGCCAGACCCCTATGTATAGGTGCTCACAGAGTTTTTTGCAGCCTTAAGGATTGCCCCAAACCCCAAACTTCTGAACTGGGACATATCCCAGAACTGGCCAGCAGAAGGTCCTGTATTTAGCCCTTTCCCCAGAGGATGGAGTGCCTATAGGATACATTTCTTCTCTCTCAGCTTAGCAACTAAAAATCAGGCTTCTAGCCTAGGCTGAGCACCTCTGGAAGGAATTCATCCTACTGGGAGTTATCTAAAGAAAATGAAATGCTGCTTTCTATTGACTTGCTGAAAAAGGTGGCATCCAACTTTAGGTGGCTGAAGTGCAAATGATGCCACGTTATTAGGATGTATGCATCTACAGGACAGAAGAACTAAAGTTGTCTGAAATATGAGTTTGATAATAAACGGAATTACATTCAGGAGACCTTCTGGACAGTAGAGTTGTGGCCTAGATTTCCAAGATAAGATACCTAACTTGGGGCCCTTGTTTCCATGTCAGGTTCAAAAACATTGAGAACACCTGGGTCTCACAGAGGTCAGGCAAAAAGAAAGTGAAGAAAATAGGGCTGCTTATCACAAAAAGGAGGTGAATTAAAGTAATACTTTTTAAAAGCAGGGACAGATCTAAAAGAGACAATCTGTCTCGCTTTCTGACAATAAGGAAAGGCTGAAACAGGGAAACAGAAAAGTGGCAAATTCCATCTTAATGAAAAGAAATTACTGTTTTGTTTTCATGGGAGAGTAGGACTCATTGCCACAAGAAGACTGGCATGCCAAGGACTGAAGGTTTAAGCCATTGCCTATTTCTGAGCAGCTGGGAATTTTCCCAGTATAGAGGGATGAAAGGGCCAGACAGACCATCCAACAGCTATCTGCTTTGGACTGCATGACCTCCCTTCTGTAACACTGGTGTCAGTCATCACGGGAGACAACCTCATGTTCACATGGATCAGAAGAATCTTCTGATTCCAGCAGAAGGCACATACAAATGGTCTGTCAGACAGATACAAGGAGAAAAGCTCTGAAAGAGACTTTTGAGTGTCCCTGTTTTGTCCACCCCATGCTGATCTTTTTTTTACTGTCAGGCACCAGATCCTAAAGCTGGGATCACATTCCCAGAGCACAAAGGCAAGTAAAAAAGGATAATATCTCTGACAGGAAGGCATAGGGGTGGGAGACAAACCTGGCATCAATAGAAAACTTGGTGTGGATTCTCAAGGAGCTCCAGAAATATCAGACAAGCTGTCATTGAAACATAAGGGGAGGAGGGCAGAACAAAAATATATAGGTTTTATGGGGGATTTGGAAGATTAGAAGAATAAATAAGTAACACAATGGCTGGATATTGACTCAAAGAATACTTGAACTAGATTTGACTGGCAAACAGTCCCAGTCTCTATTTGCCAACTGCTTGGAATTGTTTGAGCAATGACCTTGAAAAGCATACAGTAGATTCAGAGACTGAGAAGCCAGAAGGCCGCACTGCACTGGTCTGAGCCGATCCTCTGCACAACAGTGTCCCTCCAATGTCACCTACTCTCAACTCTGCTAACTTTTTAAGCCAGCAGAAGTGGCTCAGCCACTTTAAGATATTAAACTGGTTTAAATAATTAAGACCTCTTAAATCTTGAAAGCAGTTTAGTAGATCATACAGTTTTTAAGACACTAAATTCTTAAACCACCTTAACTCTGGTGGAGAAGCTGAGAGCTTAGTGCACCGGAGTCGTGCCAACTTAAGCATTTAAACTCTTAAGACACTTTTTACATTGTAAGCCAAATTCAGGATCAAGTGTAGTGCCCACATTCTTGCCTGGTGTCAGTTCAGATGTTCAGCATCCAACTGCATCACTCCACACCAAGTTGAGAGACTCAGAGTTGAATGTCTGCTTTAACTCATTGCCTGCTTTGCTTGATTTGTTTTCCAAGAGCTTTTGTTCATAGCAGTCATTCCTAATCTATGAAGTTTATCTCTCTCTGCAGATGGTTTTGATGTGGTGTAAGAGTGTATTGGGTAAGGTTTTTTAAGTTCAACTAACGTTGAAATTCTCTGATGATAAATAAACATATAGGATCATATCAATATCAGCTATAGAACTCTAAGAACCCCAAGACATTTAAGAGAAGGCTTTTGCTATGCTTTTGCAACTGTATTAGCACGTATACAATTAAGTTTTAAACATGGAAGGGGAGGATAAGGTAGTTAGGAAATCAATTTAATTCTTTAGCAAACACCAGTCCAGCAAAATCTTCTTTGAGCAGAAGGTTTTATGACTGGTCACAAACTATCTTTCGCCTGGTTATACAGGGCCCATATTTACAGTATCAGAGCCAATCTTTCTTGTGTAGGGGTGGGGACGTGCAAAAGAACACAGAATACAATTTTTCCCATAGAAATGGACTCACCTGTGTTAAGAAAACTTCCTGTGTTTTAGTGGGATGTGATGAGTCCCAAAACAGTAGCTAACTCTGATGTAGAAAACAAAATTTAGTTTACAAACAAAATTTATTTAAACAGATAATACATAGAAAAAGTGAATGCACAAAAAGGCTTGTATTACATTTTGGAAGTCTCCATGTTGTCTAGAGTGAATGATTTGAGAGGGAGCGAAAGACATTTTCTGAAAGGGTGGTTCAGAGCAAAAGTGTACTCATGCTAAATTGGTGCATGCAAAAACATGTGCAGACAAATCTGGACCAGGTATTTTGGTGAGAGATTTGTGTGTGCATTAGTCCTCACTGCAACCCCAGTGCCTTCATTTCCATGAGAAGGAAACAAGGCATGTGGGCCAGAAGGGAGCCACGGTATGCTGAACAGTAGGCTGGACCACCAAAGAACAAGGACCTCTGTGTGTACTCCTCATGCAGAGTGCCCCAGAGTAAAGGCGGCCAATAGCATCCTGGCTTGTATCAGAATTACTGTGGCCAGCAGCACTAGAGAAATGATCATACTCCTGTACTCGGCACTGGTGAGGCCACGCCTCAAATTCTGGGTTCAGTTGTGGACACCTCACTACAAGAAGGACATTGAGGTGCTGAACCATGTCTGAAGAACAAGAACAAAGCTGTTGAAGGGTCTAGGGCACAGGTCTTACAAGAAGCAACTGAGGGAAGTGGAGATATTTACTCTGAAGAAAAGAAGGCCCAGGGGGAGACCTTCTCGCTCTCTACAGCTACCTGGTTTTAAAGAGGTGGGTGCCAGTCTGTTCTCACAAGCAACAAGTGATAGGACAAGAGGAAATGGCCTCAAGTTGTACCAGGGGAGGTTTAGGCTGGACGCTAAGAAAAATTTCTTCTCCAAAAGGATTGTCAAGCACTGGAACAGGCTGCCCAGGGAAGTGGTTGAATCAACATCCCTGGACATGTTTACAAGTCCTGTAGCTATGGTGCTTAGGGACACGGTTTAGCAGTGGGCTTGGTAGAGTTAGGCTAATGTTTGGATTCGATGATCTTAAAAGTCTTTTCCAACTTACATCATTCTATGATTCTATCCCATACACACTGTGTATGGCATCAGGACCATCCTATGGAAATGCCTCACTGTTAAAGGGTCTTTCAGTCTGAGATCAAATGAAGGCTGATCTTCTCCAGGCTGGTACTGAGTCCCTCAGATGGCACATGTTGTGATCATCTACAGAGTGGCTCAGCCTTAAACCATGTTTTCAGCTTGTTCCTGTCGCACTGGAGTCAGTAGTATAGAGCTGATGATCTTGGCTGTCCATTTCTTTGACTCATATACTTTGCAAATTTGTTTAAGATGAAAGTTAAAGCAAGCTACAGTTAAAAGCAGCTTTGTTTTCTTGAGGTAACAGGTTTGTTCTGTACAAACAGTATCTCTTATCTAATAGCCCTAGAAAGGCATGTATCGTCAAGCTGATACTGTCTTCATGCTTGGCTTGTTTCTGCATTTCAGCCCTGAGATATGCAGGCAACCTGCCATCAGCTGTAAAACCACAAACCCTGATCTGTGATGGGGACTGATAAGAGAAAATATATGAAAACAAACTCCTTAGAGCTTGACTCCTTTCCAGGAGGCTCTGGACTGAGATCCGGCATTTGAAAGTGATTGTTCATGCATAAGAAGCAGCATCTTTAATGTTTCCTTTTTAAGGCTGCAGAAAGGCTGAAAGAAAAGTGAGTGAATCAGGGGGAAATCAACATGATGTTATTAAGCTCCCATCATGACATTAGCAAGTGCGACATCCAGCAGAACAATGGCTTTGACCTGCACAGCCCCCTGTGCTCTCCACTTCAAAATGAGAGGAAACATCATGTCAGTGGGTTGATGTGATTCACAGGGACAGAAAACAGAACACAAAGCTGTCAGCTTCCATTCTGATGGGCTGTTTATGAGCCCATCTTTCCTTTGCTTGCTTAGTCTAAACAGACACTTAGTGATCCTAAACTTTGGAATCGTCACATTTTCTCAGACTTCCTGCTCCCAAATAATACTTTGCTTGTTGACTATAGCAATTAAATAGCATTCCTTAAATATAGGTTCTTGCTTGTGATATTCTCTGTTCTGTAACTTTTCAAGACCAAGAGAAATCACCCAGCATGCCTGTAGTATCTGTGGAGGACAAAGCGTAATGGTGTGCATGCTCCAAGACCAGGGCACAACTGTACCTGCCTGCTTCCTTCATGTTGTTTTTCAAACTCTGCTCTTCCTCACAGGTTTTCTACCTAAAGACAGAATCAAGATAATGGAAGAATTCCTCTGGGTCTGAGTCTGAAAGTAGAAACAGAGAGGCTGTGGAAGTTGTCTACCTAGGCTTTAGTAAAGCTTCTGATACTGTCCCCCCCTCAGCATTGTCCTGGAGAAACTGGCTGCACATGGCTTGGATTGGTGCATGCTTTGCATGGCTAAATGGCTGGGCCCAAAGAGGAGTGGTGAATGGAGCTAGTTCTAGACAGCTGCTGGTCACAAGTGGTGTTCCCCAGGGCTCAGTTCTGGGGCCTGTTCTGTTTAATGTCTTTATCAATGATCTGGATGAGGGGATGAAGTGCTCCCTCAGTAAGTTTGCAGACAACACCAAGTTAGGTGAGAGTGTTGGTATGAGGTTCAACAAGGCCAAGTGCTGGGTCCTGCACGTGGGTCGAAACAATCCCATGCAACATTACAAGCTTGGGGAAGAGTGGCTGGAAAGCTGCCAAGCAGAAGAGGACCCGGGGGTTGTTGACCAACTGCCACCTGAACATGAGCCAACAGTGTGCCTAGGTAGCCAAGAAGGCCAATGGCATCCTGTTTTGTATCAGCAATGGTGCGACCAGCAGGACTAGGGAAGTGGTCACCCCCCTGTACTCAGCACTGGTGAGGCCACACCTTGAATGTTGGGTTCAGTTGTGGGCACCTCACTACAAGGACACAGAAGTGCTGGACCCTGTCCAAAGAACAACAACAAAGCTGGTGAAGGGTCTTATGAGGAGCAGCTGAGGGAACTGGGGTTGTAAACCCAATTAGGAAAAAATTATTCACAGGATTGTAAAGCAGTGGAACAAGCTGCCCAGGGAAGTGGTGGACTCACCATCCCTGGAGATATTTAAAAGACATATAGATGTGATTCTGAAGGACATGGTTTAGTGGTAACTTGACAGTGCTAGGTTAATGGTTGGACTTGATGATCTTAAAGATCTATCCCAACCAAAATGATTCTATGATTCCATGCTGTTACTGATGTGTCAAATCTGCTGCCCAGAAAGAAGTCTTTGTAGTTGTTATTCGGCCTATCTCCATCTCAAACAAACAGCTTCCCCTAGAACTTGAGCTAAGAGGATATTTCACCACCTGCATGCAGAGCAGGGCCTGAGAAACACTCCCAAACAGTTGTACTGCTACCTCTGAGGAGGCAACACCACCCCTATGCTCCCTCCTGCCTAAAAAAACCCAGTATTTAGTCTTTGAATTTCTTTCTAGGAGCAAGCCCCAGCCAAGTGTCAGGAGCAGATCTTACACACTTGTTCAGCTCACAGCACTGACATATCCCTATACTTTGCCTTTCCAAAGTCCTTGGGAGAAACACCCAGCTGCAAAGCAATTTAAATGGATGTGAAGCCAACAAGTACACTAAATGGCTTATCTGATTCTCTGGGGAATCCATCTGGAGCCAAGAGCTTTTCCTCATCTGCATAACAGCGATTACACAGCCTTCTCAGCCTCATCCTCCACAAACACTCATAATCCCCTGCCCATCTATCCAAACAAGGGCAGCAATTCTCTCTGGAGCAAAATGAGCTCGCCAAGGGAGAGCTTCACCTTTTTGGGAACACACCAGCCCCTTGTGTTCGGTTAAAGGGCTGCCATCCAAACTAAACCTCCAAGCAGAACTCTAGTTCCCTTTAACCAGGTAGAGGAATTAAACAGACTTTTGCTTTGAGGATACTCCGATTGCACAAAAATATTCTTTTTTAGTAACATTACTAAGATCCTGCGACAACTGCACTCACCTGGCACCATTCTGGACTGTATTTTCCACACACCCTGAAAGTTTGAATTCTTCAATGCATATGGCTATCTTGGGACCAGTGCAGTGGACTTACACCTTCTTCCCACCATGTACTGCTTAGAAGTGTTAAGGACATGCTCTTGACCTCCACCGCACTGGGGAGAAGCAGTTATCAGTATCCTGGCTCATGTGGGTCCATTTGGTGGTTCTCTGTTGAATCTCATCACTTGCAAAAACTCTGAAGAAAGGAAAATGTAAGCAAGACGACTCAGAATTGGAAAGAGAAAATCAGGGTTGAGGACAGCACCCATGTACAAAGCCTTCAATGGGTTTTTAAATTCATGGAGCATTTGTGGGAATGGCTGGTGCTCTCCACTGCCAGCTGTGGGTCACTCTCCAGCAGGCCACGAGCAATGAAGAAGCCCAGGGAAGTCACAAGAAGACAGCAAGTATGTACTAACATCTTCCCAGAACATTACCTCAGGCCCCTGACATTTTACACTTGTGGAAGCAGTTGAAGAGATTACTGGAAGAAAAAATCTTAAGCATAGAGCATTGGGCAGCAAGGAATTCCATAGGAATTCTGTATCTTTTGTTGTTTGTTGTATACTTGAATTTTAATTTTGCATGATGCTTTCCAATTTTTCTACCTTTTGAATAATTTGGCTTTCACCTGTGTTGCTTGACCCAAATGGATTGCAGAAGCTTTTTAACATTAGTTTATCTAGAACAATAAGCTTTATTTGAATGTGGAAGTGGCAAATAAAGACAAGATCTGGACTGATTTCCTCCTGAAAAGCCCATGGTTGCCCAAACATACCTAATCACTTACCTTCATCTAGCCCATATTTTTCTTATTATAATGATTTTCTGTCATTGACTGTATAAGACTTTATTTTTGTATCCTGGGGTAGCTAAATGAATTTGAAATGAA
>NW_008622326.1:54443-68999 GCF_000691845.1 Merops nubicus | reverse complement strand
CTGCTGATCTCATTTAGTTTTGGTCTTTACCCTAGAATTGAAAACATCAATGCCAGAGTGTGTTAGAGGTACACTTCTGGAAAGGCAATTATCCTGTAAATGCTCAGCTGTAACTTATATAATAATTATTTCTTCAACTGAAGTGCCTTTTGAAGTACTTTCCAAAAACTTACAATAGTCCTAACCCATAAGCATTTTGGTGGAGCAGGGAGACCAAATTCTGCACTCCATCTGAAACTGTTCTGCAGAAACTGTGTCTGAAGTGCACTGGCATTGAGTAGAGCTGGATCTCTCATATTAGGTGTTTGGAAATCTGTCCGCAAAGACATATGCCCTGCAATGTTTACTTTTCAAATATTACTTGCAAATGATATGATGGATGACTGATCCGAGGTTTGGGGTTTTTTTCATCCCCTCTTGGCTGAGGGTTTCCCTGGAACTTGAGACGCGTCTCTGCTGAAAAAATCACTCAACATTTATAAAGAACAAAAGACAGCAGAAGGTTATTCAGTGTGTCATGTAGTTTCACCTGAACTCCAGTGGTTTCTGGGTGTATGTGATCTACCAAGCATCTTGTCCAAGTTAAAAGCAGACTGCTTGTAAAACCTAAATTACTTCTTGTGACGCCAGTCATCTGCATTAGCTGGTTAAATAACTTCTCTCAAGCACAGCTGGTAACTGAGGGGAGAAGAATATAGGCTGAGATTCAGCAGATTGGGGTGTCAGTAATCTTTAGCCAGTCAAGTAATCTGGGAGCCTCCCTTTATTTCCCTGAAGCCCTTCCTTTCTCACCTTCAAGTCAGGGATTTTTTTTACTGTGTTCTCACACAGCCCATGGTATACAGAGCCCTCAGCTGACATTGGGATCCATTGTAGGCACTGACTTAATTTAGAAATGGTATTAGACTGTAGCACTTGGATGAATGACATTGGTGAAAAGCAGCCACTGAGGGAGGCTGGGCTGCAGCATGAAGCTGAACAGCTGGAGCGAAATAGAGAGTCTGGTGTTTTGAGAAAAGGCCTTGTAAAAGCCTGTCTATGCTCAGGATTCGGAAAATAGTCACAGAGGGGCAAATTCACCCTTGGCAAAACCTCGGCCTGGGGTCACATTAGAGGTAAGCGTGCTTCCCTTCTATCAGAGGGATTTGCAAGCAGAAAGAATTTTAACAAGGTCTCCAGACGTGACTAAAGACCCTGTTTGGTTTAGATCTAACTCCCTCCACCCCAGAGCCATGAGTATATCTCTTGTTCATAAAATATCACAAGCTTGGGTATGTGTTTATTTTCATGGATGACTCCTCCCTCTCGCTCAGCCTGGTTCACCTGTTAAAAGCTCATGAGAAATTGTATCCACATCATTCCTGTCCCTATAACACTGGGGAGCAGTGAAAGCCAGCAAGCTGGTTCTCCTCAGACCATGGGAAAATGCTGCCTTTTAAGCCTCCCTTCACCTGAAGCACACTGACTTCTTTCCAGGGCCAGCAGATGATACTGAGGTCACTCATCTCAAAACACTGATAAACTTTTTCAGAGGCTCTTTAAGAAATAAAATAACAACAATGGTGATGATGGTGATGATAATAATAATTGTAATAATAGTTTCAGAGTCTGCTGCTGTACCCCCCACAGCTCCTTCTGTTGGGGAATCTTATTTCATGGGCTCAAACAGAGGAGTCACAACCCACAACAAATTCAATTACTCAAGAGTAATATCCTTCGTGAAGAAGAGCCCCTACCACTGTTCCTTTGGAGAGTTCCCCTTTCCTGCTCCAAGCAGCTGTGTTGGTATTTAGACACAGGATACCAGCTCAGCCTCTACTTCCAGCACAACCTCGACTCATATCCTGCAGGCTTTATAAGTCCCCAGATGGTCCATTATGCTTGTGTAGTAGTTAGCCAGCCAAATAGTGCTTGCTGCTTATCTGGTGTATAACTCTCTGGAATGCGTGTGTGGGGAGAATGAGAAAAAATGCCAGATCATCTTCCCACAGAACATTTCCTTTCTTGTCCTCAGCCTCTCCTCCCTAAGTCCAGACAGAAACAAAACACCAGCTAGGGAATCAGCCACATTTGCGTCGCAATGGACCTGATCCTCGCATCTTTTCAGAAGCAGCCTGGTGTATTTTGGCCATGGACCTTTGATGCTGGGGCATTTAGGCTGATCTCTGAGCGCGTGACAACCTGTTTAGCTCTAGCTTAAATGACAGCACCAGGTGGAAGTTAGTAACAAAATGTGTTCAAAGATAGCTATTTTCAAAATAATGGAAACTCAGGGAATTCCTGCTAGCACTGGAAGGAGGACAGAAATGTAACAAAGAGAGAAAGAAGTTATGGGGAAGGGTCCACCAGACCACTGACATTCAAGAATCTTTGTGAGGGTGTTTTGCTAGATCACCCTTCAGTCTCAGGTCTAGTTTGGCTCTTCCTTTACCATATGAGGAGCCACATTGGTAACTCCCAAAGTCCCTGGTCTCAGTCCCCAAGTCCTAGCAGACATGTCCACAATGAGGGAACTGTTTCTGACAATGAATAAATAACAGCTACCTACAGTGAGTGAGAAAATAACTGAAGGTGTTTTCAGGGCCAGCTTACTCTGCTCTCCCAGCAGAGACCTGTGTTTACCTGCTTGTTTGTATTGTTCTTCACCTGAACAGTATTTGCAAATTTTGGATGATCACCATCCTAAAACTGTGGGCAAAAGAGGCATTCATTTCTTTCGCCAGTGCTGATCTGTTATAATATTCAGCTACCCTGGAGCAGAGCAGAGAGGCCAGAGGAACACACGGAGACACAGATGGAGGTTTTCATTTCAGATTCACAGCTTCAGAGATTCCACTTTAATGCAGAAAGGGAATCTTCAGTTTAGTGTGAAAACAAACAAATTAGTAAATGTTGCTGCTGTTGCTCAGTTTTTTGTTTTCATGAAAAGCAGCTGAATTTAGAAAGTGCTGGTCTTGAACATCACTTGTGGCTAGGCAAATGGGGTGAGCACTGTATATACCCAGGAGAAGGAGGAGACTGTCAAAGACCCCAGGCCTTTATATTTTGTTGCACCCAAATAAAAGAAGGCAGGGTCACCTGCCCCGTGTTCCAGAAACATTGCTACATTCCCAGGTGGAAACTCTGGACACTAAAGAGTATGACACCAATTAATGAAAAATATGAAGGCTTTAAATAGAGGACAGCAGCAGCAAAAGAGCAGCTTCATATTCTCTTGGTGGGATGGTGACAATGTATGCTGTGACACTCCAGCACATAGCCATCCCCCAGCCTAATTAGTGGGTATTAAATAAGCAAATGGAAATATATTCAACCTTCTATTACTTGGTGGGAATTAAGGTTCTTTCTAACCTTATCTTTTGTGATTAAGATGTATTACCTTACATAAAACGGACTGTAGATGAGGGTAAAACTGAAGGTGAAACTGAAGATGAGTCACAGAAAGATCACTGAAATGCTTTGCTTTCTTTTTCCCAGTGTTTTCAAAGGACTTTGGGAAAACACTTACCTGATACAGAATGCTGAAACCCCCAGCTGCAGGTCAGGAAAGATATTTAGTCATCTAGCTCCTTTCACTCAGTGCCTGAGTCCTAGGCACTTTCTCTCAGTGCCTGAGTCTCCCTGGATTTTGCTGCCCAGAACCTGAATGATGGTATGTCACCCATCTAACTTCCACTGTTGTTAATTGTTTCCTGATGGCTGAATAAGTGCACTGAAAAGGTTAATTCAAAGTATATCCAATTGTCTTGATGTTTCCATCTCTTATTGCAGCTTTTTCTTGGTGCCTGCAGAGTGTTTACATACGGTTGATTCTCTTCCACATAACATGATCCATACCTAACACAACAAACAACTGAGCTGGCCAAGGAGTGTTCTTTCCCAGCAACACAGCACTCACCTAAACATACAAAGCTTGAACTACCATGCTGCAATCCTTTTGCCATGTCCTGCTGTCATGCTTTGAGGGTGGCATATTACTTCTCCATTTCTCCTGAAAAGATTCCACGGGCTCTCAGACTCCACCGGGAAAACAGGGGGTGAGGGGGCAGGGAGGCAAAAAGCGTGACATTAAAATTCAGATGCCAAGTTCAGTAGCATGAATAAAAATTGTCTTAACCTCTGAGGTCAGGAGGTCACCAGCTGGAAGCAGAAAATCACCACCAGTAAATTGCTGTGGGTTGGAGTGATGAATGCTAGTTAGTACCAGTGAATTTCAGAAGAATCTCAGCTGTAGAGAGACAGGGCATCTTGGAACAAGGCTGAACAATTCCCAACTGTGTTTTCTTTCTTCTTTAGTCTGTCTTGTGCTCTTTCTGCTTCCAGAGATTTCTCAGTTGAGGCAGTGAAAGATTAAACGCTTGTGGGAAAGTCTTGTGGCACGTAATAGGGGTGAAAGCAGTGAGATTCCATAGAGATTGAGTGGCATTGTAAGAAAATTGCTCTCAGATCCTACAGATGTCAAGAGGGAGGGAAAATGCCCCAGTACTTGAGTTATGCAAAGCTCACTGGAGCACAGAGGTGCATCTATTGCCTTACTAAGCTAAAGACTTCTGCCACTTCTGCCAAACTACAGCAGGAGGCACCCTGCACAATGTATGTTCTACTTACTTGAGACCAAGCTATAAACAGCCCAAGCTGGGGAGGTGTGGGGTTGATCTTTCTCTGCCAGACCACCTTTCTATTGCAGAGAGTGAACACAGACATATTTTGTCCAGTTTCCTCATTGGCTTACCATACTTCATCCATCCATTGCTTGTTCACATCAGCTTACAGCCTTGTGGAATGTCATCACTGCTTAGCCACCACCTAGAATAGTGGGTTCTAACTCTGTTCATAGGATGTAAATCAGTGAAGTAACACAAATTAATAAATGTATATTCGAGTGAATAGAAGGTGTGTCCAAATCACTTTGGCTAGTCAAAAATTCTAGGGTGGGGAAGGTTTCAGGTTGAAGAGGCTGGACCACACCACAAAATGGTCCAGTGATGATACAATTCTCTACAACACTTTATGGGACATCTGAATATAAGCCCCTACTATTAAATTCACTTTGAGGTTTCCATAATGGAAAGGGGCCAGCTTGCATTTCAGATGTCATTTGTGTAGGGGAAGCTGGACAAAAAGCAGAAAGCTGGCAGCAAAAAGTACCAAGCTCCTTGCTCCTTCCATCCCCCCTCTCCAACCTCTTTGGCTAACCCCCAAACCATGGCAGGAGCTGAACATTGCTTTTCATTGAGTGACATACCTGGCTCTAGAAGAACACGCCCTTGTGGAATTGGCACCTAGGCAACGTTTCCATTCCCTCTGCACAACACTTTTCTTTAATGCCTTCCAAACTAAAACAAAACCCAGAGGATTTTCTACCATGTTCCGCTCATTATATAGGTTTTATGAGGGTGTGGAGTTTTCTTGCATGATGGCAGGATGGATTTGTCCATGAAACTTAAAGTACAGCAAGAAAATATAATAGATCAAGTTTTTTTTTTCTTTTTCTCTGTTGGGCTTTTTATGGTTTTGGTTTGTTTCCTGAATATTTACCATTTCACCCCAAATCAATCCACAATCGTTTCATGTCCTTTTCAGGAATGTGTTTAGCATTTAGAGCTAGAACAGCAGTGGGAAAATCAGACATCTTGGACTCACTATGTGGAAAATACAAAGGATCATAGTAAACAAGACTGCCAGTGACCTCCAAACGTCATCATAAGAAGTCACTCCAGTGCAGGATGGCTATACCTGTACTGTTCCCAACCTCCTTTTCTAGCTTTTAGGACTTGTTATTCCAAAAGACCTGATGGACACATCTCCCCATGTGATGGAAACATCACCCCCAAGTTACTAATGCTCTTTGCTTCAGTTTTAACCCATTGCTTCTCACCCTGTCTGCATTGACAGACAAAACAGGTCATTCCTTTTCCTTTGCAGCTTTGTGTGTGCACAAAGACATCTATCATAGATTCTTTCAGCTTCTCTTCTCTAGACTAAACAACCCTACTTCTTTCAATCTTTCTAAGTCAGGTCTTCGGTCATTCCTGTTACTTTCCAGCTGGTCTACATCTTTCCCAAAAAAACAGTAAGCAAAACTGCACACAGTATTAAAATTGAGCCCCTACTAATGGCAAAAAGTGGAAGAATTACTCACAAGCAGTTCTCTCACTTATCCATCACAATTTGGCACTTGCCTCTTTCCTAACACCATGATTGTGTTAGATCATGCCCAATATCCAACCTACACTAGGCAATCCTACTCCATTCTCTGGAAACTCAGTGGAGCATTCTGCTTAAGGGCAACTTCCCGCATGTTTATTTAGTGAAACTAATCTTATTTTCCCCCTACAAGCAGACCTGATTCAATCCCCTCTGAAGCCAAAAGAAAGAATATACTGTTCTTATGTTACAATGTATAAGAAGTCTGTGGTGCATCTTCTATGTAAGCGTTCTGCACAAAATACATGCTACGTAGGTTTCACCATTTACTAATTGGACATAAGAGGAACATTTAGAGACACTGGTAAGAAAGTCGTGTTCTTGACCAGGATATGCCACTTTGCTGTTGCATGGCACTTCATTCTGTTATCTTCCTCATGAACTTCTGAAGCCTGATCCAGCTGTAGGGAGATCAAGAGACCTTAGAGATACAAGAAAATTGCTTTTGGGTTTTACAGAAAGCAAGAGGGACTGAAATAGTCCCTTGAGCTAGTTGAGGGAATCTATCTAGTAAATCCATGAAATGTATCTCAAAGGACATCTACTGAGACCATGAATTTTGAAAATAAGCTCATAGTTCCACACAGGAATTCTGTTGACTTTGCCACTTCCCACACTATGTAAAGGGCTCAGAGATCCCTGGGTAGGAAGCTGATGTGGGAAACCAATAATTTCTTTTATTCAGCTGGGTGAAGGCCTGGATTTCAGTTGAAAGTTTTTTATGGTACATGTACTTCATGGTACATTTGTTTCTCAGGGGTAAGGCAGATTATTCCAAGCTCCCACATGAGTAGAAGATGGGAGTAAAATCAAATTGAGGCAAATGATTTGTTTCCCTAATCTTGCATTCCTAACAAACAGCTGTGTTTGCACAAGGCTTCAATAGACACATGGATGGGGAACAATATAGCTAGACAGGCATCGTATCAATACTGCCACCTTCCAGCTCCTCCATGGGTTAAAGACTGCAGCCTGCTCCATAGCTCCTCCTCCTTCCCTCTCTTCCTAAAAGTCTTGTAATGTATTTCACAGAAAGTACCTTTTCTCTTCCTTTTGGTGTGATATTAATCTTGGGGGAAGGGAGGAGGGGTTGGGGGAAGGGAGGTAGTGTTTTGAGGTTCATATTCCCTTTGCAGTTAATCTCTTTAACAAACTCCTTTAACAAATAAAAGGTCTGACAGGAGGCAGAGTCATTAAAATGAATTAAAATGCATCCAGGAGAGATTAGTAATGAAGCCACTCACCAGACAATGCCCCTTTTCTTCTCCATGTGGACTGCTAGGAAATATCCCAGATTACAGAACAAAAGGTTTTACAGCTGAAAATGCTGATCCTTGAAAGACGCACTACATTCTTCTCTCCTCTGCTCCTTGCTCTACACAAGTACATCTGCAGCCAAGGGATCCAAGTGTAATCTCCTCAGGGGGAGGATCAGTGGGATTGGTTTTAAGTACCATCGAGCCTGCAAACCCTCACACACAATGAGGACGTGTTAGCAGACAGTGCCTGTAGGCCCAGTGATGCAGGATTGTGTCTACCATGCTGGTGTCTACCATGCCGGCGTGGTAAACAGCCAAGCACATCCACTCCTAACCCAGACAGTGGTCATTTGGTATTTCAAAAGAAACCACATAGATCCTCTTTGCTTCAAGAAATCTGTTGTTTAGCTGATTTAGCTAAGGCTGCTGCTTTTTGGTTCATCATGGAGAGATTCCCCAAAGGCAAAGCTACCATATGTGACAATGCTAACAAAGATATGGGATGCCTGGATGATGTTTTCCTCCACCTCCTGTTGAAGGAATAAGCCACACAACCAGGTGTGGAAGTGGAGTTTATGCTTGCAGGTGTAAGTCAGTTAGCCCGTGATCCATACGTGCATCTTACCATGAACAGCGATAGAGACAAACCAAAATCCAGTGGGCTAAAGCAGGTCTGCAAGGTTAAGTCCTTCATTGAAAATGTTGAGAGGTCAACAAATCAATCAGAGGTTGAAAATAAGTCCTCTAAGTGAAAGATAAGACAACAGATAAATAAATACTGCATGGCTGGAGGGAAACTAAGCAGATTTTAAAATCTAAGCTTTTTAAAATATTATTCTCACTGTACAGGAAAGAAGAGTCCTTCCACCAATGGAGAAGATCTTTCAGATCTCTTCTGCTTCTCTTTCCAGTAGGCAAAGGGTGCAGAAATTCCCCAAACTGCCACACACCACATTTGCAGTTTCTGAACAACAAAGCAAAACAACTTTCTGCTTTCTAAGATGGTAAAAAAAAATAAATTTTGAAACACAGTAAGAAAAACATGTTTTGAACAGTTGATTTCACTTGATAAAGCCTCAGTTTCCCAATTAGCCCACAGATCTGCCTGGAAAATGGCAGCTTCTGTATCACAGGTCAAGGTTAATGGTGAACAAAGATTCCCATCTGCAGCTGGAAACTCAGCAAAACTTCCAGGGAAATAAAAAGCTGTAATAAGCTACTCCGCTGACATGAATGAAACTCTGAGCTGCGTCAGTTGAGACTATACCCCAAAGTTTGCTGATGACAGAAAAACAATGAGGTAGTGAATTGATGAGGGATCCGTTTCACTTGTGGTCTGCAGTTATTATATCAAAACATGTCCGGCAGAGTTTAATAGTGTCAGCATTTAATGTTCAGTATAATGTCATTCCGTCAGACCAAGACAGACACTTCCCATAGGTAATTCATCTTTTACAAGAAATTTAGCCATTGTAAGCAAAAGTGGATGAAGTGTATTAATGGGGGGGGAAAGGCTAGGGGCAAACCATGCATGGAGAAACATTTCTCTGCATTTGTCCCACAAAATTACAAGTGAGTTACAGCTGATAGATTTAAGACAGTTCCTGTTGAGTAATTGTATTCCATGAGGGTTTTCAATACAATGTGATATTCATTTTCACTTTATACAGTAGAGACAATAACGGCTACAGGTGCACAGGCTGGCTTGCTGGGAGGAATAAAACTGTGATTGTTTAACATCTGACTTTTCTCACACAGTTACAGCCTTTAGATTTGAGTTATATTTTGCACATATCTCAGACGTGGCTTGGTCTTTTTTTTTATACTCAGAGAGTCTTGCTCAAAAAAATGCAGGCTCTAAAGACCCATTCTCAAATGAAACACACTTCCCTCGTTTGATTTGTTTTTTCCTCTCTTGCAATATCATCTTTCACTACAGAAATGCAGACAACCCCATGTTTGCGTGGAGAAATGAAACTGCCAGCTCATGCAGGATGCGTGGCTGCCAGGTCAGGCTCCCAAGACCTAAGTACCAAAACAGGAACTTTTCTGTGGACTTCTGAAAACCTGGACATCCCTGTAAATGTCCTGCAGACCATTCTGAAGGACTTTACACTGTTGCTTTTTGCTTTGGCATCTGATCACAGCTCCACTGTGTCGTTCTGGGACTTTACTGGTCTCTCAAACAAGAATAACAACAACAAATCCAACGAGCCAAGCAAAGAGAGAGCCTGAACTTTCTCCTGGAGAAGACACTATGGCTATTCCTGGATTTTGCCTGCCAGCTGCCTTCTCTCTCAGAAATGAACTCTCCTTCCATCTGCTCCCCAGAGACACACCAAGTTTGCTTATGACGTGACTGCAGCTAACCGCATCCACCTGCCAGGGCGACTGCTTCCTTATGGAGGATCCAGTGTCTGAGCTGAAGGTGGGACAGAAGAGAAGTCCAGCAGTGTCTAGCAAAACATACTGGACAGTTTTTTCTCCACCAGAAAAGCTGTAGATTCAGTGTGATCAGGATGTGATTTAGAGCTTTCTTACGTGAAAAATGTGTATCATTTTATTTTGTTTATATCCTATGTTTTAGTTTAGGCAGAAAACTGATTATCCCTAAAATGGTTGTGGTTTCCTGCCACAGAATACTGAATTATTTCTTCCTTCATTCTTTAGAAAATTAAAACACGATTTAAACACTAACATTTTCTACTTTGCTGGTAGAAAAAAAAAAAAAAATAAGTGGGGGGAAAATCAGGTTAAGAGCTTCATTTTTTTTAAACAAGGAGTTACACTTTTTTGGCAAAATGGATTTTTAATTCTTTTTTTCAAAAGAAAAATCCCTCCCTTGAGTTCTTTGACTTAGAGAACTACAGACTTTCAACAGATTTATCTTTCTTAAGTGTTCCCAGGTTAACTGCCTCTGGACTTTGACCTTTTGCATCTCTTCAGGAAGAAAATAAATTCTGGCAGTTTTGCTTTTGGGCTTTTAGAGACCAGCAATAAAACTTTCTAAACCATCTTGGTGGCCTGGGAACTGAGGCCCTCCCTCCACTTCCTGGGCTGCGCACCCAGAGTACGCTTTTGTCCATTTTCCTTGTATTCTTGAAATTCCTGCTACATGTTGTTCACAAGTTCTGTGCGAGCTGGCACTAGTGCCCATTTCATATAATTTTGCTCTCCATCGCTGTCCCTTAAGGTGCAAGTTCCCATCACATTTTTCCCCATAGATGAAACAAACTGTCTCTGTGGTCCCACCTGCACTGCAGTGAAAGCCCTGGTCTCACCAGCTGCCAAGTTTTCTCAAAGCTTTTAGGAACATAGCATCATTGGTGTCTGTGCTCCTCTCACAGACAGGAGGCAAATCAGGACCCTGAAAGTCCTGATGCGGCACAGATAGACACAGAGTCATGTATGCATGGACACCATGCCAGGTAGCATAGAGCTGGCTTCCTTGGGAAACAAGGCTTAAAAAACAACTAGATAAACCCAAGCACACAACAGCTTCCACTCATGCTAGGATTTCTGAACCCGTTTTTAGAGCATTATGCTTAGGCCCAGCATTAGCTGAGGGTCTTCTTGCTCATCTGAAACCATTAAGCTGCTCCCCTTCTGAACTCTAATCAACATCTGAAACCACATATCCTGAACATAATGTGTCACCTTCCCCACTCTTGGGAAATGAAGGCTCCACGAGCGTTACATGGATGAAATATGGGTTGCAGATGTCGAACCAGGAAAGGGCACAGAAACAAGTTTGCAGAGCTGAAATACAACTTCCAAAATCTGTTTCCCTTCGACATTTCAGTCAGCTGTTCCACAAACCTTTGGGGAAAAAAGAGACCGAACTGCTGTTTCTTCCCATCTCCTTCCTCCCCCCACTTTTTAATTTGGACTATTTTTTATTTGCTTTCATCTTTAATTATTTGTATTCTGTGTTTTAACATCTGCATACATTTTGGCAATCATCTCCAAAGCATAGCTTTGTCCTTGCTTGTTGAAATGTGGCAACCTTAAATAGATCCACTGAGGTGCAGACAGAGAAAGTGTCGGGCTCTTCCAGACCCTATGCATTTGGGGTTTTTTAACTGAAATTCATCTTTTATAGGGAATGATTCTAGTGGATACTGAAGGACACACCTGAGCAGGTGTGGCATGCATATGCAGGGCAGAAGAAGGTTCCTAAGCCAAACCAGTCAGGTATGCCCATTCACCCAACCCAAAAGCAAGAGTCAGATTGAAGCCATATTGAGCAGAGCAGGCTCTGGAGCCCAAGCGAGTCATTAGCAGTCTTTCAACTGACTTTGAGGCAAGTCTTTGAGACACAGTCTATTTTATATTATGGAATGTGGAAAAACAACCACTGCAGCTTGTAAAACAGAAGGGAACAAAGCAATGCTCCTGTGTTCCTGCCAGCCCTGGCTTCCCCAGCCCCTTTGGTGCCTGCAGCTGGCCAGACTGCACCCCTTTCCCACTTAACTCTTGTAATTTTCTGGGCAATTTAAGCAGAACCTATAACTTCCCCTTTTACATCATTCATGAATTTGAATGCCTCCTAATTTTAGCTGCACCTTGTAAATCCAATGGAAGTGATTGTGTGATTGAAAAGCCTTGGACTGGCTCCCAGAGGAGCTACTCCAGTCATAAGCAATACAGCTGACAACAAAAATTAGTCCCTTTGGAATAAAGCCCCAAGCACACACCCCATACACTCGCATACATGAGGACACACTCACACGCACACCCGCGTGAGCTAAAGCTACACAGAAAGCTGACATTGCAGGTGTGACCCGTGATTGCACACACGCAGCTTCCATATCATGCGCACATCCATTTCACAGCCAGTTCTCTCTGGACAACTTCACACTTTTCTAAATAAAGGGCATTTTAAAATAGCTCTCCGGGTTGCAGTGCTCCGACAGCTCCCCTGAATTAAAAAGATCAGCTCCAAGGACTGAACACATCAGAGGAATGGAGGGAAAAGGCACTGTCTTTCCTGTCTCATAGCCTACAACACACACAGAAGCATCAGCAGTCAATACAGGTAGCTGGAGGCTGACATTTATTTTGGCACCTGCCAAGGTGACTTTGTTGTTGGGATCAGGGCTTGGCCAGCAAACTGTGCTGGTAGGACGCCATCCAGACCAATAAGCACTAAGCTGTGTCTTGAGGGAAGTCAGAAGAAAAGACAAAAAAGACCACACACAACTCAGGGGTGGTGCCCAGATTTTATAGGAGAGTGTGGGGGGTATTTCTTCCTTTTTTTTTTTTTAACTTCTTTCCTTATTTTTTTCCTTTTTGTGAAAATACTCAAGGGCTTGGGAAAAGATTTGAGTCATTATGAAGATGTAATTTTATCTCACGATACAGCTGTCGTGAGCCAGGGCATCTAGGTCTGGGGGAGTCAGCAAATCAGGCTCTCTGACTAGGAAGCAGGGAGGCCTTTGGTTCAAATTTAATAAAAATAGACTTGTTATATCTGGAACATTTTATCTGACAATACATTCTCTGTTTAATGCTGTCTTATATCTTCTTGTCAGGCAGTGGGACACTTCCTGCAAGAGGGACAGGCTCTCTAGAAGACTTGAAGCTGTGGCTGGGAGGGGTCTGCAGCTGCTATGGGGCGGGGGGAGCCATTAGGATGGTTTCTGGCGATCACAAAACTTTGCCTAAGATGAGGGGAATGGTTAACTTTTACATAGTATGAATTGCCTGTAGGAATCTCTCTCCCTCCAATGACATACAGAGGGAAAAAAATCCTTTTACTTGTCTCGTCTGTCAGCTAAAAGCAAAGCAAAACACACCCCATGATATTTACAGGTTAGGTTTTAGACAACTGGCTAGTCTCCATCCTCCCTGGTGAATCACTGCTATTGATTTAATGAGCTTTAACACAGCATGCAAACAGCACAAGTCAGCCCAGCCAAAACCATTGAAACCACTGGGAAATCCTCAGGTCTTTGCAGTGGTGTTGTCAGCCTGTAACAGTGATGGACAGAGACTCTTTGGCAGCCCAGTTCAGGGGCAAATAAGAGGAGATTTCCACAGTACTTAGCAGCTCTAAGTGACTATCTATGGAAAGGAGCAACAGCCAAGCAGACAGTGAGGCAGCAGACTTCAACTTATTAGATAAAGTGATAATTTCCCTTCATTCTTCATTCAAGGAGCTCCATATGAAGTGCTTTGGACAGTTATGGGCCACCAGTATAAGAGTGTTCAAGGAAGGGCAGAGGCAGGAGGTTGGGCTTGAGTCCTCCACTAGCTTCAGAACATGAATAAGACTGGTGCACAACATCCTTTGCCAGAAGAAATCTGTCTTCCAAGACCTCAGAGTTCCCATTGTCTAGATTGGGCTGGATTCCATTGGAGAACTGCCAAAAAAAAAGAGGATTTTGGAAATCTGCTTCCATGTCCCTTGTATCTCATGATACAGAATCATAGAACTGTCAGGGTTGGAAGGGACCTGAAAGATCATATAGTTCCAACCCCCCTGCCATAGGCAGTGACATCTTCCACTAGATTAGGTTGCTCAGAGCTCCATCCAGCCTGGCCTTAAAGACCTCCAGGGATGGCTTTTCCACCACCTCCCTGGGCAACCTGTTCCAATGTCTCACCACCCTCATGGCGAAGAACTTCTTCCTAACATCTAATCTGAATCTACCCACTTCTAGTTTTGCTCTATTCCGCCTAGTCCTATCACTACCCGACATCCTAAAAAATCCCTCCCCAGCTTTCCTGTAGGCCCCCTTAAGATACTGGAAAGCCACAATAAGGTCCCCTCGGAGCCTTCTTCTCCAGGCTGAACAGCCCCAACTCTCTCAGTCTGCCCTCATAGGAGAGCTGCTCCAGCCCTCGGATCATCTTTGTGGCCCTTCTTTGGACACATTCCAGCACTTCCATATCTTTCTTGTAATGGGGGCTCCAGAACTGGATGCAATACTCCAGGTTGGGCCTCAAGAGAGTGGAGTAGAAGGGGAGAATCACCTCCCTCGACCTGCTGGCCACACTTCTCTTGATGCAGCCCAGGATCTGGTTGGCTTTCTGGGCTGCAAGTGCACACTGCTGGCTCATGTTGAGCTTCTCATCCACCAGCACC
>NW_008622326.1:0-54206 GCF_000691845.1 Merops nubicus | reverse complement strand
TGAGGTTGGCTTGTGCCCACCCCTCCAGCCTGTCCAGGTCCCTCTGGATGGCCTCCTTTCCCTCCAGCGTGTCAGCCACACCACACAGCTCGGTGTCGTCAGCAAACTTGCTGAGGGTGCACTCAGTGCCACTGGCCATGTCCCCGACAGAGATGTTAAACAGGACTGGTCCCAGCACTGATCCCTGAGGGACTCTACTCATCACTGGCCTCCACTGGGACATGGAGCCATTGACAGCCACTCTTTGTGTGAGGCCTTCAAGCCAGTTCTTTATCCACCACGTCATCCATCCATCAAATCCATATTTTAACAGCTTGGAGATCAGGATGTCGTGGGGGACAGTGTCAAAGGCTTTGCTCAGGTCCAGATAAATGACGTCAGTTGCTTGTCCCTCATCTATTGATGTTGTGACCTTTTCATAGAAGGTCACCAGGTCTGTCAGGCATGATTTGCCCTTGGTGAAGCCATGTTCATTATGGCCAAACATTTCGTTATTCTTCTGTCTCAGCAGTGTCTCCAGGGGGATCTGCTCCATGATTTTCCCAAGCTCAGAGGTAAGACTGACTGGCCTATAGTCCCCTTGTTCTTCCTTCTCACCCTTTTTAAAAACAGGGGTTATGTTTCTCCTTTTCCAGTCAGTGGGGACTTCACCAGACTGCCATGACTTTTGGAATATAATAGAGAGGGGTTTAGCAACCTCATCTGCCAGCTCTCTCAGTACCCGTGGGTGTATCCCATCAGGTCCCATGGACTGATGAACATTTCCAGGTTCATCAGGTGGTCTCGAACCTGATCTTCACATACCCTCATGGAGTCTATATCTCCTCGGTCTCAGTCTTGTGCTTAGCCAGGAGCCATCTCTCTAGACTTTCTGCCCACTGATCTCAAAAAAATGCAGCAAACCTACTTTCAGAAGTGTCCTCACAAAAGCTCTCCTGTGAAGAATTACTTGACTAGGATAAAACCCTAGTCAGAAACTGCTCCATGTTCCACAGAAAACAGAACTGAGCTAAATGAGTGAAAACAAACAGCGTTTTTCATCTGAGGATAGTATACACTGTAGAAGTGGCTTTATTTTCACTTTGTTTTAGTGGGCAGGTATCCCAAAATGGAAAGAATGAGAAACATGATAAAGCTCAGGATGAGGGAGACAGAGAAATCAATTGACTTTTGAATTCTCCTTCATACAAGTATATTCAGTAGCAGAAGTGGCAGACTGACTCACAGTATTTTACTACTCAGAGGCTTCATCACCTCCAGGCACAAACCACAGGACTTCTCTTGGAGTTTGGGACTTTCTCTAATCTGTAGCTGCAATTGCCTGCTGGGTAATTATAATACATAAAAATACCATGTATGGCCAGACTGAGATCCTAACAACTTTATCATCCTTCTCTTTCCTATCTAATTTTATCTGACTAGTCTGAAATGTCCACCACCTGAGGTTATAAAAATGGATGCTGATAAAGCTGACTGTACATATTTCAATCTGTTGTTTCTAGCCCTCAGATGTTCTGCCTGCTTGAATTTAACTGTACCTTGGCTTTACTTTTCATAAAGGGCCCAAAGGACCCTGGCCTTTGGCACTTTTACAGCTTTTTTAGTGGAGTCTTATGCACATGGATTATGCAGTATGTATGGAGAGGAAGTAGTTGGCTGAACCTGGCTTTGGAAGTCATGAACTCCAGAGCATGTACTGGGATCTGAGGAGACTCTAAGAATTTAGCATTTCCATCTCATCTTGCAACATGAGTATCACCATTCTGACACAAAACACCTCCAGACTTAATCTCCCCTTGGGTGAAATGAATTCTCTCATAACTCTAGCTTATCCCAAATCATTGTATGCACCATAGACACTTGACACAGTGGGGTAGATTTAATAAACCGGGGCTCCACAAACCATTCCTGTGGTTTAGCTTTAGAACCTCTCTATTGAAAACTTAGGAAATGAAGAGTTAAAAAGGAAATCCACATGTGTTTATAGCCAAATGGACTGTAATGAAGGTGTGAAATGAATTACCAAGAGAAGCCATTGGTAAATTATGGTTTAAGCATCCAGGCCAGTCAAGAAAAACACACTGAGTATGAAAATGGAAGACATAAGGTTCAGAAAGTGACAGGCATCAGATAGACTTGTCAGAACCAGCATCCTTCTTCCCTACAGTGACTTATGGTTTTCATCTTGGTTACTGCATGCATCCTCTCCGAAACAGAGCAGACCACCTATGTGACATGAAGCTTCCCCTCCACATGCATAGATGTGCCCATACACTTATAAGCAGAAAGCTGTGTGGTCTAGGATTTCAAGGGAAAAATAAAAGTTGGATTGGAGATCCTGAGTTTTAATCCCAGTGGTTCCCAAAGGCTCATTGCACCAAACCTGAGAAAGTCACTTGCTTCTAGCTGCAATTAAGAAATACAAGACCTTTGGGAAACCATGTTTTCTATTGAGTAGATCTTTCTTATTTCCTTACTTCTTTCTAAAGAGGGTAATAAATGTAAAATTGACCTATTTAGATAGTCTATCTTTATATTTCCATTCTTTCACTTGTTTCTTTGCTTTATCAGGTGGTCCAGGCTGCAAGCGGACAGCTATTAAGAAAAGCTTGCTCCTGAGGGCTTAAGAATAATCTCAAAAAAAAAAATAATTTTAAATATACTTTAAAACATGCCTATATTCATGTACAAAACTTCTTAATGAAGATTGGACTGCTGTTTCTTGTGCGCAAGCCAGCCCCAGATCTCACAACTACCACAGCTATGTATTTTTGCCCAATTTGCCTGACTCTCCTGGAGTCAACCAGAGCTGCTAACCTGAAGTCCTGAGCTCCTTGTTGCTGAGGGCTAAAACCATGTGCAAGTCCCAGCTAAAACAGAGTAAGAGACATCTATTACACTTTTCTGCTAAGGCAAGCTTGTTCCCCTTCAGTGCCTTCTGCAGGCTAGTTTTGAATAGCTGAGCAATAAGGAATTTTCATCCCTGGAGATTAAAGGGCTGAAGACTGATGGGATCATCCTGCTCTGGCTTAGCAATGTAGTCTTGTCATTCCAAGCTGTCTTCATTCCAATTTTACCTTATTTTCTTGAAACTGATCACCTACAGAAATTACAGGCTCACAGAATGGTAGCGGTTGGAAGGGGCCTCTGGAGATCACCTAGTCCAATTCCCCTGCTAAAGCAGTTTCACTTAGAGGAATTTGTACAGGACCGCATCCAGGAGAGTTTTGCAAGTCTCTGGAGAAGGAGACTCCACAACCTCTCTGGGCAGCCTGTTCCAGCACTGTCACTCTCAAAGTAAAGAAGTTTTTCCTTATGTTCAGGTAGAACTTCAGGTGTTCCTGTTTGTGCCTTGTCCTGTCACTGGGCACCACCGAAAAGAGTCCAGACCTATCCTCTTGACACTCATCCTTTAGATATTTATAAGCGTTGATGAAAGCCCCTCTCAATATTCTCCAGGCTAAACAGCCCCAGGCTAAACAGCCCCAGGTCTCTCAGCCTTTCCTTGTAAGAGAGATGTTTCAGTCTCCTAATCATCTTCATTGCCCTCCACTGGCCTCTCTCCAGTAGTTCCTTGTCTCTTTTGAACTGGGGAGCCCAGAATTTGATGCAATACTCCAGATCAAGCCTCTCTAGAGCAGAGAAGAGGAGGAGAACCTCACTTGACCTACTGACTACACTCTTCTTAATGCATCCCGAGATACCACTGGCTTTCTTGGACACAAGGACACATTGCTGGCTCATGGTAAACTTGTTATCCATCAGGACTCCAAAGTCTGTCTCCACAGAGCCACTTTGCAGCAGTTCAACTCTTAACCTGTACTGGTACATGGGGTTACTCCTCCCTAGCAATGTCCAGGTGGCTTGTTCAACCAACAGACATTGGTGGCTCTTGGGCATGCTGAGGCTCGTAATATATGAGAGTGGTACTAGAGACAGAGGTGGTGCCAGGCGTGTCTCTCCAGTGGAAAGGACAACTGTTTCTCAGGGCATTTTTTGCATCATGCAAAATTTCTTCAAAACTTCCAACCATGGAAGAAAGAAAGTTTTTCCAACTCAAAACAAAAACTTTCCATTAAATGACAGACCGTGTGATACAAAGCACTGATGGCCCTCTGGCCACAGCTGCTTCTGTTTAGTCATAGTGTGAGCAAAGAGACACTCAAATAACACATTTGCACTGGAACAGTCCTTGCTGTAACTTGCGTTACTGCAGCTGGACTCACATCAAAACCCAATGCACCGTGTGGAAAGCAATTACCCACTGCAAAATGGTGGAATGAAAAGCACTCTTCAATATCCTCTTTCTTAATGGCGCTGAACCAGATCCAGCAACTCAACAAAATACTTGAGACACTTTCTCCCTCCCTGCGCACACCCACCCCTACCCCCCTTCCACTTTTTTTTTTCCCTCTTTTTCTCTGTTGTTAAAGTTATGTTGCAAAGATCCACCAGACATACTAAGCTGAGTGCAATTTTACCAGAGCTTTTTTTTTGGGGCCATCCAGGTTCTCAGCTGGCCTGGCAAGACTTGTGTTGCTGCTTGTAAAACTGTGAGGATCCTGGTTAGAGGCCACGTTGCACTAATTTACAGGATATAAACAGATATTGTGAGACCAACCATGAGATATGGGGGAGGATTCAGCTAAGCTTCTTGCACAGACTGGGGCCCAGATGGTGGCCAGACATAACCCGGCCACATAGTTTTGAATCTGGGAAGGGATGAATGGAGGAGCTGCAGGAGAAAAGCACTGCAGAACCCACATCAGAAAAATTCACGATGTGCAGCCTATTAAAAGAGATGAGTAAATTAAATGTTAGAGGTCCTGTTTCACAAAACAGGTGCTTGTTTTTCCCCAGCAAATCACATACATGAGAAAACAAATCACTGGGGACCAAAACGACAGCCTTGTGATGCAAAAAAGGGAGCTTGCCAAAACAGCTTTGCATTTTCAAGACTGTCCAATGGTGTGCCTTATTTTGGAGATGCAGCCTGTCAAGTTCAAGTGAAATTAGATCATTGATTTTCTGCTGCAGGAAGTAAAGTAAGATTTCCTGGCAGCTTAGAGAGTGTTTTGTTTGGTTTGGGTTTTGGGTTTTTTTTTTTATTTTTTTTATTATCATTCATATTTTTCCTAGCTGTTAAAATTTATGTCCAAGTACAGTGCTGTCTGCAATCCAAAAAATTTATAGTCTCTTCTTTTTTTTTAAATTGTTCCCTTTGTTTTGTTTCCCACCAGTCTGCGGGAAAGAACTCCACCTTTGGAATAAAGCATCTCCCTTTAGTAGCTTTGGGTCTTAGGCTCTTCCTTTGCCACTTTTAATACTTTCCTGTCACCTACTAGCAGGCTAGAGAGACAGTGTCCATCAAAAACCTACACATCCTTCTAGATGAAACATGACCTCAACCAAAAAGATAGTCCTTGCCTCAAGGAAGTCGCTACCTACCTCCACAACAAAATATGCTATATGGATGGGCACCAACAAAGAGCACACAGAAATAGTACTACACATGGAAAGGTATTCAGATCACCCAGTTTCAGACATTGCTCCTTGCTGTCCTTCACTGCTGTTTTGTCAGCATGCACCAAGAAAACACACAGATTTCCCATCCCATAGCAATTTCTGGTTTGCCAAAAGTATATTGTTTTAATATAGTCTTCCCCCAAAAGGGCAACACTTGTAGCCCACCAAACAGCGTAGCCCACCAACCCGATGGATGCATCAGAGTATGTGCCACCCACTACAAGTGATAACCAGGGGTGGTAATTTGCAGGTCATGCAACTTATTCCTCACCAGCTGAACTGTGATAACTGCCTGGAGTAGATGAGGGGGACCTCCTTTCTCTGAGCCACTGGGGATGCTGTGGCTGGTCAACATCAGGGGTATCTCCCCACTGAGAATCAGCAACGTGACAGCTTAGACAGGCCCTTAGCCAGTGAAGATCTAACTAGTCCATAGAAGATGCTAAGGGCCTTTCCAGTGAGCAAGACATCTCTGCATCCAGGAGGTGAATACTCAGAAGTTTTGAGGGCAGGGCACATAGGCAAGAAAGGGAGCTGTGTCTTGAAAGCTGCATCTGAGAAGCCCTGTTGTAGCAAGTGCAGAAGGAGTCAGGGGAGATTGAAAGGGGAGCGTGCCGGGAAAGCAGAAGGAGCTAGCGAGAAGAGCAGCGAACAAGCGCACTAATTGCAAGAGCAGCGGGGAAAATATGACAGGGGAAGGAGCCGAGGGGAAGCCGGAGGGGCCCCACCAGGCTGCTGCTGGGTCAGGTGCAAATGGTTTCAGCAGAGGCAGCTTGCAGCTGTAGGGAGCAGGTGCAAGGGCAGACGAACGCTGCCCTGAACCTGGGGAGAAGGCTGTAGGCAGGAAGGAAAACGGTTTTCCCAAGCTCCCAGCAAGAGCACGCGAATAGAGGGAGAAAGACGGAGAGCAATGTTAAGACAGAGGAGAAACAGCTCTGTCACTCTCCACTTCAGGAGCATGATGGGCAGATGAAAGATGAATTTACTTCAGCCAGTCCTGTCAGATGTTTCTGAGCTGTGGGACTTATCAGCTGTCAGAACAGAAAAGAATAAGCTAAACAAAAAGCTTTCACAACCCTCATTCCCAAATCTGTGCGTCATAGTGTGCCAGGAAAAATGATTTCTGGCTTTTGCTTTTTCTTTTCTTTTTTCCCCTGCCTTTTCTCTGCTACTACTAAATGCTTTTCCCTTTCTCGCACTGGACAGCTGGAGGGAATCCAGATGGCTGCTGTTCTTGTGGCTTCACGCTGAATGCAGTGGGGAGAGGCTTGCAAATGGCTTTCCAAGTAGCCAAGCACAATGGTGTCGAGGAGCAGTCCATGTGTGGGGAGCAGAGGGCTTTCTCTGGGCTGAAATGGCAGGGGCAATGGCAGTGTGGGCATTCAGGGCTTCCTGTCTCTTCATTCTTCCATTGTACACTTCAAAACCTTCTGCTCCTCTTCCCCTGCTCTACCTCCTTTCAAGGGCCAGCCTGTTCAGATGGGTGCCACCACACAAAGCCCCGGATGTCTCCACACAGTGGTCTCACTGGTGGATTCAGTTGGTGTCTCATTCTAATTAATTTCTTTTAAGCTGGAGTCTGGGAGTAATTGCCAGCCCAGATACTCTTGACTAACTCAGATGAATACCCAGGACTGGGCTGGAAAAGAAGGTGGTATGAGGAGCTCTGCTGTGCCAGAACAACACTCCACTGATGCCCCAGAGTGAACAAGTAGATCCATAGGACTCCTGAGGACTCTTCCAACTGAATTACCTGATGATCCAGTGTAGTATCTTCTCCACAACAGAGGCCTGGGGCAGGTCGCTGGGGAGTAAGACTCAAATGGAGTGGTCCTTCACTTGCATGGTTGATGTCTCAGCAGATAAAACTGAGACAAACACCTCTGAATCACAGGCTGCTCAGCCTTCCAATCATTACTGACTCTTCTGATAGCATTTTAAGGTGTGCCTAGGTTATTTTCTAGTTTATTCCTCTTTTGGTGTCCAAGATAACCTGATGAACAGGGTTGGAAGAGCAGAAAACAGGTTGACAGCTTGACCTAATGGTGAGACTGGCTTAAAGAGATAACCCAAACCTCAGGTTCCTAATCCACCAGAGACAAAGGACTCATGCTTCTTTCCAGGTTATCATATCTTTATGGGTTACTAGACATCAGCTAAGCCATTACATCCGTCTACATCAGCAATCTTAGCTGTAACAAACACAATAGAGTATGGCAGGGCATAATATGTAAAAGAAGGGTCTAAGCTAAGTTACTTCAGGCCAACAGGAAATCCCCAGAGGGTTCCTTTGGCTCTGCTGATGCCTGGTAACTTGCCATCCTCTTTATAATTTCATTATGACCATCACATTCACCCTATGGGCTTGGTTGACATTTTTCCCTCCCTTGTTTTCTTCTGCACTTTGGCTATGTCTTCGCATCCTGTCCCTGTTTTGTTTCTGTCAATTCTTTAAACAGCTGCTGGGTTCTGCTCCAGAAGTGGCTGCATTCCAGGAGTGGGGAATGTGACTCCTGACATATGGGAGAGCTGGTGCCGTGTGTCAAGAGCTGTGAAGCTGAAAGAAGCGACACATCTAGGGTCAACTTGTCAGCGCTGTGTGGCCCCAGGAGAGGTCCCAGTTTGGACATCCATTTTATCATCTTCACATGTTTCAGCTTGGTTTTCAGCAACAGTTCCTTGGGTTCATTTCCCAGTCTGTAACTGAGTCACTCCCTCTGAAAGTCTCAGCAGTTGCCATACACTGAATATGCTTCGCACGTGAAATCTCGTGCTGGAAATGACCCTCAGTCATCAGCTACAAGCAGCACCCGGGAACAGAGCTGCTGAGAGTGATCCTGGTGTCGAGTATCCGAGCAGCTGGGCTGCTCTTTGCTTTCCCCATGCTGTGTTAGAGAGGGTCATGCTGTATTTGCCACGCTGAGTTGGATCTCCATTTTCAAAATACTTCTTGGACTTCTCAGGAATCTCCCTCTGGCTCCTTCACCCACTGGCAGGCGCTTCCCCACATGCCTCTTCTTTCTCTCTTGTGGTCAGCTGGTGCCAGTGCCCTCTACAAAGAAGGGCACTTTGACCCTGTCCCTTGTGCCCGGCAGGCTCCAGTGAGTCTGAAGCTTCCTCTGCTTTTTCTCAGGACAGAAACTGGATGCTGACTGTGCAAGAAGACATCTGTGGGTTTGCTGTATTCATTTTTTCTCTGCTCTTTCACAGGCCATCTTCTGAGTTCCATTGGACCAACAGTGGTCCGTGAGCCATCAGATGGGAGACTCAGCAGGAGAGAGTACAGGCTATGACTCAGTTTCCCACAACCCAATTCCTTTCATGCCAGTATTAACCAATATCAGTATCATGAGCTCCAGAGCTCCACACCCTGCTCACAAGCTGTAGACACAGACTCTACAACATGGAGAAACATCCCATACCGTGAAGATGCTAAGACCATGGCAAGTACAGCAGAGCTGAAGGCACTATATCTGGCAGCTTTTCTTCTCCCCACTGGTAGCAGGAGGATGAGACCACAGAGTTCTGAGAAATAAAGCCTCTTTCTTTTAACCAACATACTCCCTCCACTTCCCTCCAGAAGAGCTCTTTTCAACAACTGCCTCCAAGGACCCTCTGCTCAGTCCTTTTTCCAAGCTGTTCACCCTAGCCTCACGCATAAAGCTAATCAGTTAAGCCTCAGAAAGCATCATCTGCTTCTCCCCTGGAGCTGCATGGCCATTTCCATGGATAAATATCCCCACTCCACTGAAAGATCAGCCTATAATCAGGACACTTAAGGCACACTTTATAGCAGACTCTCACAAAAGCTGTTTCTGATCTCCACTCAGCTTGAGGGAAGAGGAGGAAGAGGAGCAAGAGGATCTTCAGCTCAGCCCACAAAACAGGTCCCACTGCTGTTCCCTAGGCCCAAAAGCAGACTTTGCTCAGATGACCCCAGTGCTAGGACAGAGAGAAATAAGCCTCTACAGCAGCCAAAACAGAGTCTAAGCTCTGTGTACCTAGAACATGCTCTGAATTTCTGGAAGCCCAGCTAGGACCATCTTGCTGGCCAAGAAGGTTTCTGCTATTCCCAAGTGGTGGAGAAATGATGTGGGGTGAGGATCCAGTTATTAAGAATGGAAGAATATAACTTCTCTCTCTATTCATGGAAGCAGGATTTGTTATTATGTTCCTTATGCTTCACTTTTGTCCTTTAGCTGAAATAGAGCAGAACAGGACAGCCTGTGTATCCTTTAGCCTGTAACAAGAGAGACAATTCTTTAGAGATGCGAGAGAAATTCACAAATTAAAAAGGAGAGACTGTTGGGGTTGCCCAAAGTACAGCTGTAAGCGAGAGGTACAAACATGTTCCCAGCCTCCAGGAACAAGGAAGAGGGCAAAAAAGGCAAACAGAACCAGAAGCTGCACATAGGCACTGTGCACTTAGCTATCGACCACGTACAAGTACGACTAAAATCCCATCCACCAAACTTTTGCAGTGGCAAGAGGAAACCCATGCCTAGCCAGAACTTTTCCTGGAAATTTCCACATATGCCTCTCATCCAATGAACCAGTGCAGTCTCTTCCCATTATTGTCTCATGTAATACCTCTAAAAACTCAGACCTTGGTTTACTTCATTCCCTGCAAGATGGGTGGCAAAGCCCTAAGCTCCAAAGATAATGCTGTGCCAAGGCAGTTAGACACGGTTATGTCTGAACACAGAACATTTCTGTCTGATTCTCAGCACTATTGTCTGAATATGTCACTTCTTGCATGGGGACAGGACTTCTCAATCTTTTTATGAAATAAGACAGGGCTCTTACTCACCCAGGGAGGCTTCAGTACAATAGGACTTACCCAAACTGCCTCCCACAGCACCTAAAATATACTTCAAAGCCTACTGTGATGTCAAAGTTCAAGAGAGTAATTGAGAGTTTCCACTATCAAGGATTTTGTGTAACTTGGATCATGTCTGGGATTTTGAAAGGGCTGAGCGTTGCATTCAAGGCCCTTGTACCTTGCTCTGTTATCTCAAACATACTGGAAGGCTATTGCCATCTCCTGAATATTGTTATCTTCAAGTGCATAAGGAGAGCCATAACTCAAGACGGCCACAAAGCCAAACCAAAGTACCTCTAGTACAAACAGAGATGGAGATGAAATTCAGTCAGAATTAGTTGGAAGCTCTTCTGGACTAAAAGGCTTAGTGAAGGATTTTGTGCATGCCAAAATAAAAAAAAAAATTCCAAAGAAAGCAAGAAATAGCACCTCTGGTTTATTTTCATACTCTCTCTATACTACCGGAGTGTGTGAGTGTGTGCAGGTAAAACACAACTCATTATCACAAACTAGCAACAGAGATGTTGGTGATACAAACAGAATAAAATCCCTACAGCAAGAAAAGAAGGTTGAAACTACTAAAGGAAAAGTGTGAATTGAGTCTATTGGCACAAGCCACAAGCTGCTGTGTTCTGTACAGCAATGATGAAAACATCACTCCTGGGGTCGCTGTTAAATATGTGCAAACCCTTGCCAGAGGTAAAAGTGATGCTGTAGAGCAATGCAACTCTAGTGGTGTTGATGCTACTTCATGGGTGAGAAAATAACTGTAACATGATGTTTTACACCAAAGGATCAGAAGATTAACTGTATACAGTTATTGCAGGATCTATGAGAAAACAACAGACTATAACATAATGTTATTCTTGTCATGGAGCCAAATGACAGCAACTTCTTTACTTGCCAGTGTGTTCAATCCTACATCTACATGATTGCTTTCTTGGGACAGAAAGTTCAAGCATGATATTAGACAACCAGAAATGTTGTTTTTTAACTTGTACTAAACCAACACAAGAATATATTGCAGCTTATATGCATTGTTTTTCCTGGCTTGACTTTACATTGGTTTATCAAACTGTGAACATCAGCACCTGCCAGGATGAAGGAGATGTTTTCATAGACAGATCATCTAATTTATGTTGTCATTTCCTGGATTCATGGATTTCAGGACCACTGCAATGAACTATCCCAGTTTCATGAGTAGTACAGACTAGAATTAAGAAGGGTGTAAAATTTCAAAACTGTCACAAGCAGGGCAGGAGCACATCTCTAAAACTGCAAGAGGGTATTACAGAGGTTAGAACAGGGAAGATTAATAGGAGATGACTGTAGCTTGGCCCTCGTAATGTAATGTTGAAAGAAGACAGGCTCATAACAAAGAAAACAAAGCACTTCACATAAAGTGTCGTGGAACAGTTCAAGTTCAACACCTGACACTGAGGAAACAGAAAGCTTGCATGGACTTAAAACATGAATGGACAGATAAATGGAAGAAGAATGCATCAAGGGCTCCTAAACATAGATACAGAACCTGTAAGCCAGCAGATGCTGGAGAGTTACCTGTGAAGCATCATCCTTCCTAGGCAACACACTGTTGACTCTGTCAGAGAGAGGGTTTGGGCTAGCTAGACCTTTGGGTTGATGTGGCTCAGTCTCTCTTATATGGAAACCACTGACAGGCCACACTGAATTTTCAGGACTCTCCTGAGCCCAAGATCAGTTTTTTAATCTGTGCCTGTAGGCAGTACATCTGTCAGCAAGATCCAAGGTTGTACTTTCCTGAAGCTGGGACTGCATGTGCTCCAGCAGGTTTGATCCCTGCTTCCCACAGAAGCGGCTGAACAGGCACAAAGTGAGTGGATCTAGGAGCTCTTCATTCTCCCAGTTTTTCCCCAAACTACACTTCAGAGTAACATAGACACAGCCCTGGTGTCTTGTGCTCCACTGAAGTACAAACTCTTCACATCAGTTGTCTTCTATCCTTGGAAAAATACTTAAGGTACTTAAGTGTGAAACCAAGCAAGCCTCCCCCTTTGTCCCTGCCAGGAAGCACACCAGAGGGCTGAAATTTGTTTTTCCAATTAGACTTCACGCAGCACGACCTTTGCCATCTCCAAGCCAGGTCAGGCTGATTAATGGGCTGTTGTCCCAGCACAATGAGGTCCAGAGGGGTGTGGGGCTCCTAGGATATTCTCCTAACAGCTCCTGCAGGAGAATCATTTTTGGATTGTTCTGCACCATTAAGCAAAGAACCTGGGGGTCTTTAATTTATCAGGTGGGAAGTGAGGATAATTACTTTTCAAGCAGCCAATATACCCAGTGTGCACTCACAGCGGAAGCAAAGCAGGGAAGTTGGGGGATTCAGACACTGTTTACATTCCGGTGAAACTGGATCTCAGAGCTATACACCAAGCTTGGGAAGAGAGTGTCAGACCAGGATGGAGAGGAGGACAGGCTGTTATATAGAGTGACTGACAGATTAATCTAATAGTCTGGACTCTGAGACTCCACAGGTGTTCAAACCAGGGGCTGGACCAGCCAAATTTTCAGACAATAAAGCCAAAACCTGCATGGGGCCATCATGACTAATTTTGCTAAGGGCAATGTCAGGTGTGTGGTAGGATACAGGTGTCCCCCCCCACAAGGACTGAAAGGATTGAGTGAATATTGAGAACATTTTTAAAAATAAATTTCTTACCCTTTTCCTACTTCTCTCTGGTTTTGATATTACACTTTGTCAAGATCTTCAGTCATCACATAAACATAAAGAGAATCAAAGCCTGAAGGATGGTGACACTTTCCCTTCTCCTGAGCATAGGACTGGAATTGTTTCCTGTCACAACAGGATGGTAATTACTGTTTATTTTACTTTCAGGGGCAGGCTGAAAGCATCTAAGTTAGATTATGATATTACCCAAGAAAAGCTTGTTTTATATCTTAGCCTGGGATCCAGGACTCCTCTGTCCTCTTTTCCAAAGGTGGAACAGTGTTTTGACAAGTGACTTGTCTCTAGAGCTGGAATGGGTCAGCTGTAACCCACCGATTCTTACCAGCTAACCAGGGCTGTCTGAGAGGCAGGACCAGAGAGGCTTGCTGCCGTGCTTAGGAAGCTAACAGTTGGGAAGGAAGCAGCTGAAACAGAGAATCTAAATGTGCTTTTAAATTCCTACAAAAAGAAGCTTGGGAGCTGGCATCCTTGGCAAGTAGGCAGATCTCTGTAGGAGGCACAAGGGGGATGGGGCAAAAAAATACTTTATCTGAGAGGAAAAGTGACTGAAATCTTGCCAAGAGTGATGCTGGTAAGACTAGCTTACAGCCTTTCCTCCTATCCACTGCAACCAGAAGACACAAAAGACTCAGTATTTTGAGACCAGGAGGCTCTGTGTGTCATTGCTCCCCTGGATATAAAGGTCTATCATTGAGCAACAGCCCTTTCCCCTGCTCTGTGCCATCCCACAGGAGCCCTGTAAATGTCATACCTCTTCCAACCTTTAGATGAAACCTAAAGATATCAGTGATATCTTACTAATATTTAGCAGATGCATGCACCTCTCCTGGGCTCAATAAATACATTCTGGGCTCATCTCCTATCCCTCTTAATAACACTAGTTAAAAGAACAGAAGGGGGGAGAAAAATAACCCCAGATGCAGTGCAGTGTCTTGTGGGATGAGGCTCGGTTCTCAGAGCCTTCCTCACGCTGAAACCCCCCGCAGGTGAAATATGACTCATTTGGGGTGAAAGGTAAAGAGGTAGTGATCTATCTGCTGCTAAAAGGCATCAGCACCAAGCAAGGAAGGGGAGAAGCAGGCCCTGGGGAAAAAGACGGGGATCATTCAGCAGCACAAACAGCCATGCTAGCAGCAGAGGAGTTTATGGAGGCCATTAATCCTCACGTTTCTAGATCTGGGAAGCCTATCAGTTGGGATCAGGCAAGAGTTTTCTCCTCTGCATCATGCAGTGCTGGTGCCAGGGACCTGAATTACAATGCTGAGCAGTGTAGGGGAAAAGAGCTCCGTCTTTTAAGATATCCCATGTTGGCTCGCCATCAAAAACAGTATAATAGGCTGCATGGACTGGGATCTCCAGGTCTTGAAGCAGCAGGGTGGCTGCAAGACAGTTGTATCTAAATACATTTCATATGTGTTCCCAGCATTCTGGGAGGAAAGATGGGATGGTACCATTACTCCTTTCTCTAGAGTGCAAGCAGAGGTCCACAGGGATCACATGAAGCACCTGTATGCCAAGGTAGTCACATGATTTGCAGTCTTTTCTCCTTCCTTTCACCAGAGTGGTAGAAGGAGTTCCTGATCCATGACAGAGACTGAAATGCAGGTGCCCCTGCCACCCATTTTCCTGTTTCCCCTTTGTCTTCTATGACTGCTGTGTGCCAGAAGCACATGGCAGTATTATATGTGAGATCTTCAGGCAGAGGATCTTCTACTGACCACTAGCCCAACATAGAATGATATTATCATTAACAGGCAAACCAGCAGCCAAACTCCTCCCTCTGCTACCACATCACACACCAGAGATCCAAAATGCCAGACAACCAGAGGGAGGAACAAGTCAAAGCACTCACACACCACAGTGGACATGAAGTGGGTGAGTGAGTCAGGCAAGGAGCCAAGCCATGGGCAACGGTAACAGTCAGGCCATGAGCCCAGTTATAGAGTAGGGACTCAGAGACACCTTCACTCACCCACTGCAGTGAACATGAAGAAGGGAGCAAGCCAGCCAAGGAGCCAAGACATGGGAGATGGGAGCAGTTACCATGGGCTCAGTAACCGTGAGCCCAGTTATATAGTGGGGACTCAGAGTTATATAGCAGAGACTCAGAGACAACTTCATGTTCTGGGCCTACCATCCTGGGAACTCCACTTGCTGTGAAAAGTCAGACAGTCCTTCTGATAGGCAGAACTTCCACACAGCACATCCACTGTAAGAAGAGACCTCCCAACTGTACTGCAGCCAGTCAGCTCTTATAGAGGTGACTTCTTGCCCCACCTCCAGGTTAATGTAGAAAGCAGGGGCACCTGGTGGTGATCTCCTAATCAGTTCCCACCCAAGGCTGATCAGACCCTGGGTGAAAACCAGTCAGGAGGGTCTTTCTTGCCTGGTTGTGGACATCATCCATATTCCAACCCTCATTCAGGGCTGGGGGTTTAAACCCCAGCACTTCAGAGGATCATGGGGTTGTTTTGTGCTTCTGCAACACCTAGTAGCTAAAACCGTTCCCCAGCGCAGAGTTCAGAAGCACTAGCTCAACAGCACGAGAAAGAATAAAATAGCACAAGCACAGTGTAGTTTCAGTAAAGAAATCTAACCACAAGTGAGCAGGGGGAATTCAGCTTTCTGGTGGAAATAAAAGGGGAAAGCAAAGCTCTTAAGGCTAATGAAATTTTCCTAGCTGTCATCAGAGCTGGAAAAAAACAGGCTTTTCCTGTTGATTTTGTTATTTCCTCAAGCCAGTAATTCTTTCCTTCACTTGTTTTAAGCTCTCACAATTTATTCTAGTAAGCTCAGGGGCTACAGGGATTTCACACTGTGTATGTATCAGAGACGTTTTGACAAGGTCCATTTAGACACAGGAAGTTTCTCTATACTTTCATATGACAAAGTCCTATGGGCAAATTGTCAGTTCCCTTGGGAATTTATATGGGCAAAAAGTCAATTCCTGGTATAATGGTACTAGACAGGCATCTTTAACTTCCACAGTTTTTCTTCTTAGTTAGCAGTAAACTGTCATGTTTCCAGATATTACAAAGAGACGGGTGATTCTTACACACACACTCTCACACCCATGATGTTTGTTAGCCTGTGAATTTATTAGAATCATAAATTTACCTGCATCTGATAAAATGTGATCCAGGCTTAGAACAGGGATCTTCCTGGGACCTTAACACACACCACAAATCATAAATCACTGCATTAGCTCAGCCATTTATAAACCTTCACTACCTGTGAAGAGTGTGAATGGGTAAGGCTGGAGATAACCTCTTGGTCCTTTGCTTTCTGAATGGGGTGGTCACCTGGTCAAGGTAGAACAACCATGACCTCCACAAGGGCATTGAGAATGGGCATTAGAAGGGCAAAATGGCACTTGACAAGTTAAAGAGAAAGACTCCATGTTAAAAAAATTTGTAGAAGGTTTGTACCTTAGTCAAGGCCTTTAAGAGAGCAGATGGCTTGTCTGCAGCACTACCAAGTCAGATGAAATGGTTTCATGGTTGTGAACAACATAGAGGAACCTTCTTTCAACACCCACTATGACACATATGCTTAAATAACACCATTGACCTGACAGCTACACAAACAGAATCCCCCTTATAGAAGTGTCTTGTAGCACCCATCAAAGATCCTCCAGATCCTCTAACGCAAGGTCTAAGTGAAGAGATGGGAATCTAACATCACACCCACATGCTGTCTAACCCCACAGAGAAAACACAGCAAAGTGAAATCCTTCCCAATCTGTCATCCACAACCAGCCTGACAGAAAGCAGCAAGTATCTGTAAATACACTGTGGGAAGGAAAGTGTGTTGTTACTACACATAAAAACATGATTCCTTTAGGAGAGAGGACCAAAACGCGTTCAAGGCTAGCAAGCAGCAAGAAGGTCTTCAAAGTACATGCTTCCTAAGAGCCCTCAATCCTCTGCACTGTAAGTATTCAGCATGGCTTGAATAAACCTTGCCAGTGCAAAATCTGTTCTCCATCAACAGCAGAGCATTAAGGCAAGCCTCTGCTTTGCCTTGCCTTTCTGTAGGGATGGATGTCAGTCATCAGCTGCTAGAATCATGATCAAATTCTCTGGAAGACAGCAATGAGGTTACCAGGGGAGTTCATTTGTGTGGGAGTTCTTCCGCATTCATCAATGGATGGAGGTGTTTTTTTGCAATAGCTCATACCTTTTACAACCCATCTGTTCCCTGGGTAAGTGCTGTTCTGATTAGACAGAATTTGACATCCCCATTCTGTACCTCTTTCTGTCCAGCTCCACAAGTTTAATTCACAAGTGCTGAGATGAAAAGTTCAGGTTTTTACCATATTTATGTCCAGGGTCTAGCACAGTGCTAATCACAAGAGCTTCTATGTGTTACATCAGTCAAAATGACTGTAATACTTTATCATGTCAGTGATTGCTATTGGAAATGGTCTGGGTATTTTCAGGCTGAGATGTTGCTTACAGATGTGGAGCTTAAGTAGAGTGTCTATTTGCAAGCCATGGGACTCAGCTCCCAAATAATCAATGGAAATATAACAACTGCAATCAATACTAGACCAACGAGCTCAGCAGATGGCCAGACTTAGGTGTCTACTCTATTTGTATATAAAACATACAAATATGTAGCTCAGAGAAAAGAAATAGGGGATATGATGTCTAGGATATCTCACAGATCTGTGAAACAAGTCTTGGCTAGATAGAGAGGTGGCAGCAGAATAATTCTTTCACATGGAAGAGGTGTTTCATCTGAGATGGAAGATGAGGTAAATAATCTTCGTATCACTGATGTAAACAAGGGAAAGATGAGACATGGGATAAGAGAACTTTGCCTGTATATTTGGCCTTCCTACAATGCACCTTAAAAATTAGCTGTATTGTTGACCTGAAAATGCAGGACAGGCAGCGTTCACTGGAGGGCAGTTCATTCACAGAGGAAGATGCTAAGTCATTGATCTGAGTTAAGCAGTGGTGGAAAGAGGACATCAGCAAGGACTGTTTGTAGGCATCCCTATGAAATATGCCAGGGAAGAGAGAGAAGAAATTGCTCCATCCAGATCAGAGATCATTACCAAAGCTACCAGACCAAGCCTGCAAGCTCAGCCTAAGAAGGTGATCTACCCTTCCTTTCTTGAGGCTCCCCACTGCAATGGGGGAAATCCATTTCCTTTTTGAGTCTTTTTGCCTGGTCTATGAATTAAGACCCAGCTCTCCAGGGATATCCATCTGGAATGCATCTGTCATATTTCTCCGGTGTTGCATTTGGCTCATGGGAATTGCTGTCCTCCTGAATAAGATCAGGGGTCCATCTACCCCATCTGCCTGTCTCCAAGAACAGACAACACCAGATGCTGGAGGTGAAGCTGCAGGAAAACCCTATGGTCAGGAGTTATAGGATATCCTACCTAGGGAGATATTTTCCTTCAAAAATTCTATTGCTGAATGTTAACGAATGGGCTGGAACGTGAGGTTTCTGCCTTCTCTAAGAATACGTGCCTGTGAACAAACACAAGAAGTTGCTATTTATGGGTTACTCTCCCTCAGCTGAGCTGCTGTAAATAACCATATATGCCAATGGCCTGCTTCTGCTGAGAGAGAAAAAGTGTTAGCATAAAATTCAATGAACTCCTAGTTCAACCCTGTCTCTTCCTAAAGAAATAAAGTGTGATAAAATAAGAGTTTGGCTCATGTGTGATCAGGTCCATCCATCTGAACACACCCCATGTTCCTGAATCAAGTATTCGTTGAAGCAAGATCATACTAGAATTGCACAGCAAGTGAAACTGTGAGAGCTGGCTGTGTTAAGTACAGCACTTTCACAACAGGGCATAAATCTTCTCTGAGAGCAGGAGGACAAAGGGAATGTAAAAAGGAGGGGGAAAACAAGGTGCTGCACATTTTCTATAATGGATATAGAGAGAAAACGCAAGCTTGAAGTCTTGACATGATGTGCTTAGATTCATATTTTTGTTTTACAGAGTGAAGAAAAAATAGTGAAAACCTTACATTCCACAGCAGCAAGTCAGGACAAAGATGAAACTGAAACTGTGTCTGCAGGAAGAGAGACTGCAAAGATGTGAGACAGTTACCAGGAGAGAAAAGGAGCCATCACTGTGGGGGTGTAAGCTGTACCTCCAGGGCTGACTATTGGGAGACTAAAAGTAACCTTCCAGTAAGGCCTGGTCCACAAAGCAATGGGGAGGGAGGGGAAGGGGTGCCTGAATCCATGGGTTCCCACTAATTTAATTCCTTGCTCTTGTAAAGCGGTTGAGTGACAATAATGTTTAGGAAACGGAGGAAAAATGCATCTTCTGGAACTCCATGGACTTCAGCACTGAATAATGTGGAAATCAGCACAGTGTTTGCCTATTTACATCTCCTGTAGAGTGTTAAATGGTGGAAATCTTGTCAGCAGCAGTGAAAGCGATGGCCAGAGTTTCAGAGGGGGAGGTGTTGTATATGCATGTCTGTATCACAGTTGGATTCAGCCACAATTATCTAGCTTGTGCCAGTTCTGATCAGGCAAAACCAAAGAGAACTCCTTGGATTTTCAGACCCCAGCAAGTGTCCTATCCTTGGCACTGCTGGATGGAGTCAGGCTAGCTTAGCTAGCAGGTAATACGTAGCTAAGCAGGTCATTTGGCAGCCAGGGTGGCTGATGAATCCCAGGTTCCTATGGCTTTGTGCCTCATGAGTCATCCCCTGTCCCGATTAGCTCGTGTAAGAAAAGGCTGAACCCATACCCTGGTTTTCCCCAGACATAGGCACTGAAGATGTTTTCCTCCTTCAGACAGCTGCTCACGTCATAATATGATCCAGTACACATGAGATGATGTTATAGGGGAAGAAAGACAAACCCACAGTGTAGTGTTTTTGGTTTAGGAACCAGAGTGAACAAGATGACAGCCCTCCCTTAAATGACTGCCTGTGAGAAGTCACCCACTCTTGGTCTGCATCTGAGACAGTCAACTCTATCAACCCTTGCCAGACAAACTCCCTGTCTTGCTCTTAAGGACTCCTGAACTTGACAGATTTCCAGCCTTTCTCAGCAGGTTGTAAGGTTTCAGTGTTATTCTGCTCACCTTAGAAAGAAAACATAAGACTGGACTGCATAAGGCCCTGCTAAACTTGACCTAATTTTGAACTTAGCCCTGCTTTGAGCAGCAATTTGGATTAGAGATATTCTGACATGCCTTTCAACCTAAACTATCCCAACCTAAACTATGCCCCTCCAAGGGGACAACCACCCTTGGAGATGTGCCACAAAGCTCCTGCAGTCTGGATGCAATCAGGCAGTGATATGCTGAGCCTGCACAGCAGCACACTGGTTTGATAGCTGAAAGACAACTGCCTCCAGCAAAGATGGAAAGGCAATCTCCATTTGTTTGGTTTATTTAATCCTTCCCAAACTTCTGCCAATCAATGCAAAAGAGCTTCTCTCAGCAGAAAAGGAAGGGAAAGGGAAAACCTTATTCAGGAGCTAACCATCCTGCCAGCCTAATACTTGAAGCTCCTGAAGGCTACCTTGTATCTCAACTCTCCTCTTGCCTTGCAGATTCTGGATTCCTCTTCCCCTCGTCCCCTCCCCCCCTCCCCCCCATCAAAATATGCCAGCCTTTGAGCCGGTCCTGGCATCTCTCTCCCTCTTGGGCGATGTTTCCCAACTACATGATTCCCTCTCCAGCAAGAAGTTTCTCCTGTCTTAATGAAAGCTGACGGTAAACAGGGACCAAGTCTCTTTTTCTGCAGAAATGCACACACCTCACAGATTCCTACATGCTTCTTGCTGTTGGCCATAATAAACTCTCCTGGCAGTCATAAGCAGAATTTATGCATGTTTGAGTCCCCTGCTGGGGGGGCTGATGGCACAGCAGATAAAACAAAAACAACTATTGTATTTCCAAAACAACACCAGGGGAGATTTCTTTCCATGTGACACCACATCGCAAGAAATCACATGAGTTTTTGCTAATGTGAAGCTTCAGGGGATTCTTGTGTGAAGCAGAGATGCAATGGCTTTCTACAGCTCTGCATCTGGGTCATTTCCAATTGCCCATGCCCTCACACGTATCAAAGGCTAAACCTGGGAAAATTGGGCAGGATATAGGGCATTCAGGAAGGAGATATTTCCGGGATATGATCTAATAGATGTCATCTTTGAGACCAAGTCATTGCAAGATACCACAGCACACGGTTTATTAGGTAAGTCTAGAGAGGTCCAATATTGCCTCACATCCTAGGCACCCATGGCCAAGTTGACCACGAGGCAGGATGTGCCTTCCTCTCCCTTTCCCATCTCCTTCCAAGTTGGAAAATGAACAGAGCTCCCACAACAAACCTCCATCCCAAGAGTTACCACACACATTTTTCAAAGCAGCACTCTCCTCCCCGCCAGATACCAACTATCTCATGGTAGTGAATCATGGTGGCTATCTAAACACAGCCTCAACCTTATACAACAGATTAACCCAAGAATTCAGAAGTACTTCCTCCAGACAAACAAGCAGGATATCTTTGGGAAGAGCATCTTGCAGATACCTGGTCAGGAATTAGGTAAAGGCAACAGCAGCGTTTCCTGCAACACTCTACCACAACACTTCTAGTAACTGAAGGGAGCTCTGTGTCCCTTTGTTGTATATTGGTATGTGCCTCTAGGACAAAGATCCATCTCTCTCATCTACTGCATCAATAGCTGAGTCTGTACTAGGAGACCATACCAGTCCAAACGGCAGAGCTCTCAGTGCTGCAGTGAGATGCTGAGCACTCATCTGGATGAAGTAGATGCAGGAAAACAGTAAACTGAGCTCAGAGCTCCTGGAGATAATTCCTCTTCAGTATCCAGCTGAAGGCTTCACAGCTTTCCTTGCAGTCTACATTGCAAACAGTTGTTCAGTTTGGCATGCTCAGGCCATTTTTCTTGCCATATAGATACTGTACTACAAGACTCTTTGGGACAGCGTCTTCTCTTTTCCAAACCACTAAGTTAGTGATGTGTGGATATACAGGATAGTCCAGAAAGGCAGATTTAGCATTGTTGCCTCTAGGAATTTTTAGAGAAGGAATGGCAAAATGCTATCAAAGATCTGGGTTGTGCACTGAGTAGACCTAGTGAGAGACCATCTTTGCAATGAAGAAATTATAACAATACAGAGAGGACAATGCAATGAAAAGCGGGTGATATTTCCCCAAGGAAATGGGAAAATGTTCCTGTAGGAACAGTGGGGAGGGCATGTCTCTCTCCACTAGCTTGAACCTCAGGGGTTTCTTCCAACCTCAGCCATCCTACGATTCTATAAAGAGCAACACTACTGGCTTAGGTTAGGCACTTAGTCTGTAGACAGAAAATCCCACAGCTAAGTGACTTTCCTAAACTCAGCTGAGGTCCCTGGATGAATCAGGAACTGGAATCCTCTTTTTCATCTCTTTCCCAGTCTACCCATCCCTCTCATCACTTGAATTTGCCAGTTTTGTTGAAGCTTCTTTACCAAAACTTCACCATTCAAAGCCCTGCCTCATTAAACACCACAGTGTCCCCACAAGATGAAAGTCAGTCCCACACAAATGGGTAGTACCAGGAGTTAAATAGCTTGCTAAACAACTGCTGGTTCTATCTTCATGGCTGACTTCTACTGCCCAAAAGATGAGCTTACACAGGTCTGTGTTTCTGCTCACAGTGCCAACACTTTGCCCTTCTTCTTTTGTTCAAAACTGCTGGAAAAGAAGGACTGTTTCTTCATCAGTTATTTGAAACCGTGGTGATTGTATTTTTAGTTTCACAAGAGGATGGGGAGGGCGGAGATTAGACTTGTCTATAGCAAACTACCAGTATTTCACTACCTCTCTTTTCTAACTGACTTCTGGAAGGGAAAAAAAAAGTTCACCTTACAGGGAATTAAGAAGAGGTTTGCAAAGCACCTAGAAGATGATTAGTGAGCCTTTTCTCTATGCACAGCAACGTCACTGAAACCAAGACATATCACATGAACACTTGGACCCAAAAGGAGTAGGAAACATGAAACGTTTTTCCTGTTGGAATCAGTTTTCCCATCTCTGTGTTTTATTTGTTTGGTTGGGAGAGGAGAACATGAGCCACAAGTGATACGTCTGTAGCCATGGAGCAACTCAGCTCCAGATCTGTGACTACAAATGCCCCTTCTTCAAGCCTCTTGTCTTGCTCAGTCAAGACCACACAATGTCTTCAGGCTGGTGACAGCTCCTCAGCAGCTGAGTTCCAGTTTATTCCTATAGACTTTTATGGCTACATATATCACTCTGAGACAACTTAATCTCCAAGTATCATCAAGTTTATTCTCTTTGATCTGACAAAATCAGCTTCTTTTCTTTTCCTCAGTCTTTGTGGTTAAACTTTTGCCCATTGCAATGTTGTTGCTCTGCAACTGTAGCAGGTCAGGGAACTTAGCTGCTGACTCTGCAAATATTGTTCTTAATGATGATTTGATGGCTTTTCATCAGTAACAACAGCCATGAGCAGAGATCCCGTTCCATCAGATGAGTTACCTGAGTTTGGATAGTTGGATGAAAAAAAAAAAAATAATACACACACACAAAAATACTACAGCAAGCACCTAAGTGGATGTAAAAGAATGTCGCTTTTCACAGCAGCATCCAACCAGGAAGTTTATGCCCAGCTGGTCAGCTGAATTGCCCTCTTTTCAATGACCCAATTCACTCCTATCACTTGTGAATCAGAGGCATCCTTCAGGATTTGGCAAGAGGAGAGGTGCAAGATTCTTGGTCCAATCCCATCTGATGGACCAACAGTCCATTCTTCCCTCTGTAGGCCCCAATCCAGTAAAGCCCTTAAGCACGTGCAAAAACCCCCTTGACTTCAGTGGAATTTCTCACTGGCTTAACGCTAAGCATATGGTTGCGTTCATACCACCACCTCAGCGTGCCTCTCCAATGGCTGTGTAACATGCCCGTGACCTGGTAAGCAGCTGACACATTCCACCCGGCAGCAGTTCTCCACTCTGCAAAGAGGCTTCTGTAGCCAGAGAGTGGGGGATCCTTCAGCACAAGAAATACCTGATCACTCAATATCCTTTTATTTGTTTCTTATCTTTGTGCCCAGCCCTCAGAAACATATGAATATGTCAGATAGGCAGGGAGAAGGGGAAAATCCCTGCTTAGTTTGTTTCTTATCAATCATTGAAACAGGCTGCTAGGAGGAGAGGAAGCATGAGGAGCTGAGTAAAACAGACCCAAGTAGGCACACTGCAAGCAAGGATCATAGAATGTTTTGGTTTGGAAGGAACCTTTAAAGGTTATCTAGTCCAAACACCCTGCAGTGAGAAGGAATGTCTTTAACTATATGGGTTGCTCAGAGCTCCATCCAATCTGACCTTGAATGTTTCTAGGGATGGGGCATTTACCATCTCTTCAGGCAACCTATTCCAGTGTTTCACACCCCCATCATAAAAAAATTCTTCCATATATATAGTCTAAATCTACCCTTTTTTAGTTTAAAAACATTACCTCTTATCCTATCGCAAAAAGCCTGGCTAAAATGTTTGTCCCTATCATTCCTGTAAGTCCCCTTTAAGTACTGAAAGGCCACAATAAGGTCTCCCCAGAGCCTTCTCTTCTCCAGCCTGAACAACCACAACTGTCTCAGCCTTTCTTCATAGGAGAGGCAAGGAGAAAGAGACTTAACACCTTAAGGAAAAGATATTGAGTTAGACCTGGGAGCAGGCAGGAATCTGCCCATAAGAGACTTGCCTGCGAGGTGAGAAAATTCACTCAGTGGATGACAAACCCATGGCCAATACTTTATGCCCCCTTGCTGCTTTCTTCTAAGAACATCCATGCGTTCTCAATCCCTTTTCCTTAGGGTCCTCTTGGTCCAAAAAAAAAAAACTTAGGGGAAGATTTTTGCACCTGCAGGGCTTGTCCTCCACTCCCTTTCCTCTCCTATGGCTGTGGTGGACATAGAAACGCTATGGTTTGGAGGCCAGCTGCAGAAATGCCTGAGGAAGCATCGCATCAAAATTGCAGATGGAACAGAACAGATGAGGCAGGATTCAGAACTTGCTACAGTTAGAAGACTGAAAAATTCTTCTAGGAACATTTTCTTTTAAAAGTTGATCCACCTACAATTTAAGCCCGTGTCTGTTCTGTCACATTTCCAGCTACGTCTCACCAATACAAACACACTGAAGAGGATTTTTAGCAAACAAGACTAACAAGATTTGTTCGAATCTTTCCCGTGGGAGAAAGCTGAACCTGGCCAACTCCTACTGATCTTTCACCTGTTCCTATGCCAGAGGACCGAGTAAAAGACACTGACTTTGTGTTGGTTTTGTTTGTTGACCTCACTGGATTTTAATTCTACAGTTCTGCTGCCCCAGCCATGCATGTGCTTTGCAGAGAGAATAACTTCATAAATGTTTACATCTGCCTCATGTTTCCTTAGAGGGGATTGGAGTTCATGCAGAATCTTTACTATTGGAAAGCTGTGGGGAGAAAGTTGTTGACTGAGACACAAGTGACTCAATAAACAAAATGCTTGAGCTAGAAAAGTGAATTCTTCCCCTTGATGAAAGGGCTATAGTAACTTTGAAGAAATAAGAAAGCAGGTAAACTTGTACAGCCAATTCCCAACTTCCTTCTATTTGATTTGCAGTAGTCAAGTTTAAAGTACTTAAAGTGCTTTGTGTTGCAAAAGCAGTCACCAGGCTTCAATTCTTCAAAGCCTTTCTGACTTTCCACTGACCAGTTCATATGAAAATTATTTTGCCTTGTGAAGAATCTGTCATTGGCCAGAATTGGCAAAGTGGTGATGTGAATGTGGGGGGAAGACCCCATTTTGATATAGTGGTTCTACAGACCCTAGGTGCAGAGGTCTGGAAGGAAAAGGACAAGAGTAGAATAGGAAATGTTCCCTTAATCTTCTCCTTCCTCCAGTCACAGAAGTTTGCGGGATGCCTTTAATTATATGAAAACTTCTTGACTGAGATCAAAGCTAAGTCAGGTTTATAAAAAGCCCTAGTCTTGGCCAGGATCAGCTTTCCAAATATGTTGTTCTGATGCTTCTTCCATCTTTTTTCCAGTCCCCAGACTAGAAAGGGCAAAGCCTACACTGGGTCTCCAGACGTTACTCTCCCAGTGTTACTCTTCCAGCTCTTCTAGACAAATAGACAGATACAGCAGATGTCTTTCTTATTACATCCATACACAGTTAGCATCCCCCTAGGATATGGGATCTGATCTTATCCATCCATCAAAAATGCCATGGTACTTTTTTCCCAGGTCTCTGCATAAGCAGTCCAGAGATCCACCTGTTATTAGAAGGGAAACTGAACAAGACTGAGCTACTGCTTGAGTAGATATCTATGGGAAATTTGTATTTCAGATCCTGTCTCAGGGTGTTAAATTAAGTCTTTTCAGATGAAGACTTTGGTGTATAAAATCTGACAATACAAAGGAGGTGTTTGCCCAGTGTAGTCTACTGGCTACGGCTCACATGATGGACTGAAAGTTGCTAAGAGAAGGTAGGTGTAACTGCTTCTGACATAAATGTGTGTCTGACTTGGCAAGAATATGACCTTTTTCTGCAGTATAAAAAGGATATAAAGGAATATTTTGCCATAATCTCTGCACCAGTATGGAAATACATGGAAATAAATCCAAATGGAAATTGCCAGCTGGTTATTGCTGACAAGGAAAATTTTGGAGTAGAAAAATTATTCTGTTGGTTTTTCAATTCCTTATTTCTTCAAATAAAACCAAGTTGAGAGCATGCAATGGACTAGCAGAAGATTCAAAAGTGTAATCTTGGCCTTCATAAGAATCTCCTTCTCTGGAAGGAATATTTTCATCTGTCCCACTTACAAAATGGATTAACCAGAAGTAACATAGTACGCCTCCTGGTAAAAGACCTAAGAAAATCATCCTTAAACTTAATGACTCAGCCTTAAATTAGTCTCCCGGGGTGGGGGGGAGAAACAAACCACTGGTGCCATTTTCTAAAACATTCTAAACTAAACTAATCATATAGCTGTGATAACTAATGATTCATCCTTTCAGTGGTCAGAGAGAACAGATTAGAAGATTAATAGCTTTATTACATCTCTACTTTGATATCTGTAATTTCATAAACATTGTACTCGTGTTGAGTGTTCATCAAAGTAAATAATAATGCATTTTGAAATCATGTAGAAAAATGGATAAATGTTCCATGACCACAGGCCTTCAGGGGATGGTAGAAAGCAGCTTGCTTTCAAGGGCTAGCTACATAAAATAGAAGTTCAGATGATGCACAAGAGATTTACTTGGTGACTGCGGCTTTTTCTCTTAGCAAATGGTAATGATCAAGACTTGAATATTCTCAGAAGTGTTCAGTACTGGGGATTTATTTGTGAATTTCTTAAGCACGCAGATTCTGTTCCACAAATTATTATCTTCAACTGTTTTAGACTACTGATTGTTTTTGACTCTTTGGCTAGCCTGACATTAGTGTATGGGAAAATGTATTGATTTTACAAGTCTGAATTGTAAAACAACAGAAGATAGATGTGAAGTGACTTCATTTTGCTCCCATTACCACCTAACTTAAACATTTACTTTAGAAGAGAGAAACAGATCCTCTAGAGGCACCAATCCTTCATCTTAGACTATCACATGAGCCAAGAGAACTAGAGAATATTATATTCATTTAAAGCTCAGGATAAAGTGTTGTGAAACAAATTCTACCTCTAATTTCATCCTGTGCTGCATTTTTCTCACTTCTAGCCATAAATGGATTTGCACTGAAAAAAAAAAAAAGTTTTATTGCACAGAATCACAGAATGTTAGGGATTGGAAGGCACCTTTGGAGATCATTGAGTCCAACCCCCCTGCCAGAGCAGGACCATCTAACCTAGAGCAAGTCACACAGGAACACATCCAGATGGGTCTTAAAAGTCTCCAGGGAAGGAGACTCCACAACCTCCCTGGGGAGCCTGTTCCAGTGCTCTGGAACCCTTACAGTAAAGAAGTTCTTCCTCATGCTGGGGTGGAACTTCCTGTGCTCCAGCTTGTGACCATTGCCTCTCATCCTGTTGCAGGGTACAAATGAAAACATTGCCCCTTTCTTCTTGACTCCCAGCCCTCATATATTTATACACATTAATTAGATCCCCTCTAAGTCTTCTCTGCTCCAGACTAAAAAGCCCCAGGTCTCTCAGCCTCACCTCATAAGGCAGCTGTTCCAGTCCCCAGTCGTCCTCGTAGACCTCCCTCAAGTAGATCTCTGTCCCTCTTGAAATGGGGAGCCCAGAACTGGACACAAAACTCCAGGTGAGGTCTCACCAGGACAGAGTAGAGGGGCACGAGGACCTCCTTTGTTCTGCTGGACACACTTCTCTTAATGCACCCCAGGATCCCATTGGCCTCCTGGCCACAAGGGCACACTGCTGTCCCATGGTCAACTTGTTGTCCACCAGGACTCCAAGGTCCCTCTCCACAGAGCTGCTCTCCAGCAAATCTCCTCCTAACCTGTACTGGTGCATTTTATTACTCCTGCCCAGGGGCAGGACTCTGCACTTATTCCTGTTGAACCCCATTGATTCCTCTTGGCCCAGCTCTCCAGTCTGTCCAAATTTCACTGAATGTCTGCACAGCCTTCAGGTGTGTCAGCCAGACCTCCCAGTTTTGTATCATCAGCAAACTTGCTGATAAGACACTCTATATTTCATGGTTGTCATCAAACATGATTGTCCCTAATTGATTTGAGAATTTTGCAGAGCTCTTTCCCAAGCAAGGCTGAGCCTACACAACTCTCAGGGAGATCCTCAGCACCTCACCACACTGGCCCCTTCACTAGCTGGCATCCTTGCTGCCAGCAGTGTTCCATTTCAGTGGCATGTCCATTTCCACATGGAGAAATGCAAGTAGCTGTTGTACATAAAGCATATTAAACCCATCTAGAAACCAGTATACAGATGCAAAAAGTGACATTGATTTATTATTTACTAATTATTGAGCAGATTCACATAATGGAGGAAAGAAAATCCTCTTTAACTTTAGTGACTGATTAGCCAAGAGTCATGAGAAATGAGAAATGTAATACAGATACTACCACCAAAGCAAGAAGAGTGAAATTCTGAAGCAGATGGCTTGGAAAGTTCATGAAATCTTCAACACTGAGGGATTTTAAAAGCAGTCCAGGCAAAGCTTTTCATTTGACTTGCCATTGTCTCAGGAAAGATCAATGCAGTGAACTGCCTCTCAGGATCCCTCCCACCTGTTTTCTGTGGCTTTAAAAATGCCCTTTTATTTGAAACATTTGAGGTGTATTTGCACACAACAGCTGCCATGCATCAAGATGTTCCAGAGGAGAGCAGCACATCAAGTCAGAGATTGCTTTGCCTGTCTGGAAAGCTGAATGGTTTGCTGGTGGCTGAAACACAGACATTATCATGAAGGGAGCAGCAAAATCCACCACAGCTAGGGCTTCTGGCTACTGCAGCATTCCTTGGAGTGAATATCTACAGAGCAGACATGATTTGCTAGGACAGGAGTTTTGATGAGGATAAATACCTATGGGTGTCTTCTTCATACTTCCTTCTCTTGAGGAGACAAAAGCCCAGAACAGCAGAGCCTCCACTCATACCAGTCCAAATCCTAGCCACAGCTTAGAGAAGATACTGCAGCTCTCCCACTGGGCATACAGCAGCAATGTGCACATTATCTCTGTGCCCAGCAGCTAGAAATGCTGAGGCATCCCCAGGCTGCTTAAATAAATGCCCTGCCCCAAGTCTGGTTAAGAAACAGACCGTTTCTCCTGTAGAACAGCATGCTGGACCTCCCCAGGACACAGCAGCAACACAACAATGGCACAGCCCGAGGAGACCCTCAGCCCCAGGTCTGAGCTGCTAGCTCCAGGTCTTCAGCACACCCCTTCTGTCCCAGGCCAGAAACAGGGGAAGAGCAGCTCTCCTTTTGTCCACCACCGAGGCTACAGAATTTCTCTCCAGTGCAGATTACAAGAAGCAACTTCTTGTCCTCCCTGCCTGGCTCTCAGCCGCGCAGCCCCTCGAAGTTCAGCCATAAACCCCCTCCTTCCGCAGCCAAGCAGAGGAGGGGATGTTTTGAAATGGCTCTTCACCGTTGACTCCTTGCTTCCAATACAGAGTTCAGGTCGCAGCAGACTCACTTGTTTGCTTATATTTAGAAGGAGTGGGTGGAAGGGAGGAAAGAAGGAGGAGATGGGAGAGGAGATGCACCAACACTTGCTTTCAGGCAGAGCAAGAGCACCCTCTACAGCTTACTGCTCAGAGCACAGGCAGGCTGGGGAAAGGAGGGTGGATTGCCTACAGTACAGCCCTGTCCATCTCAGGGAGAAGGGATGGAAAGAGGCAAAGCACCCCCTGATCCTCAGGTTGCAGATGCTTATTGGCCCTTCATGGCTTCCAGGCCCTTTGCATTCTCTCAGACCTGTTAAGCAGAGCAGTTTAGCCTGCCCGAGGCTCACGTAGCCTTGCAAGTGCCTCCACAGACACAGGTCCTAGGGTTCAGAGGAGGGTAAAGGTCACTTTGGTTCACTGTCATTCTAATCTGGAAAGTAATCTGTAACAGCTTCAAGAGCTGAGATCAGATCAAGGCTGGTCTGGGTTTGCATTTGTTGCAGAGTTTCCAGACATAAGTGTTGGAGCACCACAAGATGGGCTGTCATACACCAAAAGGATCAGAAAGTCCCAGGGGTGTCTTGGAAGTCATGAGATTTCACAAGAACTAAAAATGATGTTTCATTTGTTTATTCGACTTTGGGTGCTTTTTGTCATTAGCACAGGTTTTTTTTCTTCCTTATTGCAGAAGTTAGAAGTTTGCTTTCCCAGAAAATGAAAGCAAAGAGCCCTGCCATATGAAGATCACATGAATCTCAAAGCTGCAGCATGGCAGCAGCCAAAAAATTCTAGGGTGAGGAATGAGTAACATAGCTATTAGTCTGCCCTTCCCCAAGAATATAGTTTTGTATCCTGCTTGTATTAAAGATACAGAATTGGTATGTTTTCCTATTTTCCAACAATAAAAAGAGGTAAAATGACACTTTCTAAAACCTGAGTTCCAGCTCCTCACTATGAAAGGACCAAAGCTATTTTGCCACTGTTTTCACAGACACTCATTCAGTCATCATCTGTGTGACCAGCTACATGTTACTAGAGCCCTGTTCCTTGTCAGCAAACACCAGCATCTTGTTGCACTTAGTGACTTGTGCAGAAGTCACATAGAAGTCAATAGATTATTTCTTGTGAAATACTGTATTTTTTCAGATCTATTTCAGAAGGGCAGGCAGGCTAATGACATAATAACCAGGAAACCATCCTGTGGCTTTTCAGAGCTAGGATTTCATCCAGTTTTTCCTCACTCGTTGTAATACAGATTTGCAAATGGACATATTGTCCCTGGACTTTTCTTCAGCAGAAATATAAGCTGAATTTTGCTGAGAGCTGAGGCTCATTTGGCTTCTTTAGAGATCTGAAACATATTATAACAACTAGAAATGACACAGCTGCATGCAAGGACTCCAAAGCTTCTAAGTTCTGAAATCAGACAGGACTCATGAGTTAGCTGGTCTCATATCCAGAACTATGAACAACCTTTCTTCCTCCTAGTTGAAAGGATAGGTTGACTTGAAAAGGGACCAGGTTCACTAGGTCCCATTGTTTTTCCTCCTGCATATCAACAAACCCAAGCTGCTGGCAGTTGTCTTCTCTCCCAGTTGCAGAACCTCTGGACCTCAGCATGTGATGAAAGGTCCAAGTGACTCCTTTTTCACCTTGCCTCTATGCATGCATTTTGCCTTTGTGACATGTCTTGGAAAGATGGACCATGCTCCTTGCAGCACAGTTGCACTTGAAAGAGACTCCTGTGCAGTTTAAAGCTGTTACCTGTAGGGAACACGGGTCACAGCAGCGAGGCCTGAGTAACGACACACACCGATGCGATTAACGGTCGTTCTCAGTTTACTTGCCCAAATAGTTCAGCATATATAGTTTCAGCTGTCCACACGCTTAGCATACGTATTGGGATTGGTTAGAAGCAATTATTCACGCGTTACAAGCTCATTATTAAATTAATATTAATCATATTGCCTTTGCCAAGCTTCTACCCCACTTAAATTTTTAGCACCCTGTGAAAATTCTGCAAAAGGCTACTATAGTATCATTTATGTTCCATTCTAGGCCTTCCAAGGATGCGTCAGGAACAATCTACACTTGTTCTGTCACGTACGCCTTGGCACTACTGCCTGGATTGTTCACCTCCCAAAAGATAAAGTGGTGGCCGTTGTCCTTCAGAAATGCCTCCACAGTCCTGTGGTAGTGGTGTGGTATAGGGGTGCATCTGCAGAACACAGCAACATCTCTACACCCCCTTGAGGCCAGGAACTTCACCCATGTCTTGTAGGTGCTCTTGCTCCTCTCCCACAACATTCCTCAGAAATGCAGAAGTCAAGTCAAGAGGAACAGAGAAGATAAACTGAAAGCAGTCTTCTGCTTGCTCAGGCAAAACCACCAGGTTTTCTGAAGGGACATAATGCCTGGTGCTACTGGCAACATCAGGAGAGCACTACCATTCAGGTGCTGCAAGAAAAGCAACCTGAGATCTTTCAGTGCTGCAGTGTCTGGAGCTCTTTCAGTCAATCTAGGTTCATGGGTGCCCTGCTCAACTCTTGCACATACAGCTAGCTGCTTGTCCCTAGTTAGTTTTCTATGCAATTTATGTGCCTTAAGCAGGTGCTTTGGTCACAGCTCAAGCCAGATAAAGCCTCTCATCCTAATAGGGAGCAGCCCAGACAAGCCAAGCAGAGAAAAGTGCCCCTCAAACCACAGGGATCTGATTTTTCTTTTGATTTAAATTCTGTGTTCTTTCTTCATAATATCTCATCCTGCATTCAAAAGGCAAGTCCTAGCCTTTCTTCTTACAGGTAATTAGCTGGAGAAATGCCAGTATGTCCTAATGTCTTTTTCAAGGCCCATAAAGATGGTCCCAATCCAGCTTTCTGTACCTCCTCACTGAGGTCAAAGACATCCTCAACATCTGACCTTGAGCACTTCATCAGGCGAGTTCTTCTTGATGGGTGCTTTAAATTCCTAAATGGGGGCTCATGTGGTGTTGATGCTCTACCCACAGTTGGGTGAAGGAGCCCTTTCAAGGAAAGCCATAGAATCCCAACACCACCATACACTGGCCAAGGTGAGACGGTCTTGAATGCTCACCCACAAAATGTCACCTGCAAACACTAAGCATCCTTCATCTGAGTTTCAGCACGTGCCTTCCAATAGGCCTGAGTTTATGGTGCTGCCTACAATCCCAGAGGTGGCTGCTGGGGTCAGAAAGCAGATTAAAATCATGGGTGGCTGTAGCTAAACAGTGGCCACATATGAGCCTCAGCTGCAACACAGAAGAATTGTAAATTAAGAGAAATAGACCCCTGGCAAAGGGAAAACATGAGATTCCACCCACGTTTAGGCTGTGCCTAATTGACAAGAATAGTTAGGTATAATTACCCTCGATTTCCAAAAGAAGGGAGGAAAACATGGAGGTTAAGGTTTTTTGTCCAAGGCCCCTTTATGTTACATTGTGTTTCAAAGACCAGCATTTTGAGTTTGGACTCCAAAGCGCTGGTTTCAAAACTGGGAGTTGAATGGGCTTCCAGGAAAGTATCTTTGGCAACCCAAAGAATGTCACAGCCCAGAAAACCAGCCCAGTCTTTCTCACTCCCAACCAACAGTACAATGCTTTGGGCCAGCCAGATCTCGTCTGAGATGTCTAATGTTGGGCACAATTGAACATCTAAGCACAGCTCAGCCACTGCTACAAGTGCAATGACAAAGAGTAAGTAAAGTCTCTGTTTGTTCCCCATTTTGTGCAATTCTGACAGCTTCACAGCAATTAGCTGAGCAATTAGACATGCATTTTGCATGCACAATTACACATCTATACTGTCTGAGAATCTGGTTCCAGGCTAATGCTTGCCTACAGTATTGAGCCACGAGCGTTCAAGCAGGATGCAGTGTCACCCATATTCAAATGATGTCTCACTTCTGTAAGGATGGTTTCCTTTAAATGTCTTCATCAAAACAGCAGCATTATCAGCTCCCTGCAACTGCCAGCATCCAAAAGCTAATGTATCTCCTGGTCACCAATGGCAAGAGACCTCTCTTACTCCAAAGACAAATTACATGCCTCAAACTTTTGCCCTCATTTCCTTAATCAAACTGGTGATGGGTTTGGATGTGATTTCTTCAGTCCAAAGACCCTCCTGTCATGGCCACATGCTCCTCATTTTGCATGACATTTTCTCTCGCACAAACAATCCTTTGTACGTGCAAAAGCTCGCATTTGTGCTGGCCAGTCAAGCAAGCCATTGTCTGCTTAGCCTGTCTTTGTGCCTGTAAAAATTCTAGGGCAAATGCAAAGGCTGGACAGAAGAGCCTTTGGGACTCCCAACTTTCTTACAGCTGAAGCCAAATGCATTTCTAACTCACAATGGCCTTATTGCAGTGACTGCAAGCACGCATCCATCCATCCATCCATCCATCCATCCATCCATCCATCCATCCATCTATCCATCCATCCCTCCCTCCATCCCTCCCTCCCTCTCAGCACAAAGGCTGAAGTCCTGGTCCTGTCCAAGCTGAGAGAAGCCTTGCCTCTGAATTCCAAGAGATGCCTGAATTTCCCTTTTGTGTTTTTTCAAGTCTCCCCTTAGCAGAAACGATGCTCCTTGGTTGCATGTGCTCTGCCACTCACAGCAGCGGCGGCAGCCACATGACCCAAAGTAATTAAGGCACCGAGCGCTTTGGCCAGCTTGCTCTCGCATTCTGTTTGGTCACAAAAGAGCAGTCATGGACCACTTTGACTGAAAACAGACCTGAACAGAGACTTCATTGTCCCGAGGCCAGAAGAGATGGCTGCTGGGAAGAATTTGAAAAGCATAGGTTTTGGTATATATGTTGCTTTTCCATGAAACTATATACACTTTTGCAAATTATAAGCCGTTTCCTGTCTATGTTCCAGCACTTTGGGCTCAAATTAAAATCTCCTTAAAATTGGACCAGCAGGAGGGGGAAGAAGGAGGAGGTGTTTGTGGAAGTTCTTGAGCAAATGGGAGGAATTTAAGGTCTTGTCCTCTCTAATTCCTCCCCTATAAAGGAACGTGTTTCACCAGGTTGCCGCATACTGAAATAAACTTGGCAGCAGTGAGAGAAGCAATGTTTTCCTTTGGGGTTTTAATGCTTTTGGCTTGGATTGCATTCTCATTGCTTCTTCTTATTGCATTCTCCTGCCTTTCCATTCAGGTGCCACTTCGCACATTGGCCACTTTGCCCCAGTGAACATGGCAATAAGAGCAACCGTTCCACCAGGCTGGGATGTTTTTCTTCCCTTTTGCTGCTGGTGACCAGCAAGCCTCAAGGCAGGAGATGTTGGCCAAGGGATAGGTAATGTTTTATATGTCCCTTGCATGGGGCTTGCTTGCATACCAATTACAGCCTGGCATGCCTCTGTTCCTCCAGGGGCTGAGAACATCTGGAAGCATTCACAGTCCAAGAAGAATCTGGGCAAAGTCCCAGACTGGAGGGAAAACAAACCAAGGAGCCCAGGAAGTCAGCAGAGTGGGATTTGCTGAGGCACACTGGGGACCTGCCTCTGCTGTCTATGCTCCTCCCTTTGGTACGTGATGGGAGTGCTATGGGGTGAAGATATCCACCTGTCTGGTGACCCCATGCTGTGCCTCCTTGCAATCTCCAGGGATCCTCTCATCAGTGTGAAAGATGTATATCATGGGCTACTTTCCTTCTATTCTTTAGAAAGATTCATTGTCCTAGTCTCCACCTCAATATTCACACATTTCAAGTCTTGATCTTTTCCAGCCTCCTGAAGCTGGTTTCCCCAGATCAAGTTTTCCAGTGCAGCCTGGATGCCTTGAGAGAGCACACAGCCTCACTGAGATATAAACAAATATCAGCTCCTAGGAGTGGGCTATTCCCACTAATACTAGTGCTCAGTCATGACTCATCTTCAGGCACATCTTTCAGTCAGTGAAAAGATCTCACCACCCATCAGAGGACAATTTGGGCCATGCAGTTTATACACTGAGCAGGGGTTGGTAGTGCCCTGAGGAATCAGTCTCTCTTTGCTGATGTTCCTCTGCAGCAATGGACACCAGCTTCCTAAAGTGCATGTTGCAAGTTGGCTGTGCCTGTGCAGAGCTCAACAGAAGGTAATTCACCCTGCTTCTGAGGCAGGTTTTCTAGGCCATGCTCAGTTCCATGTTGACCTAGCTGGACCAGTGCTGTACTGTAAATATCTATTTTAAAAGCTGAAGCTCAAACAGGTAAAGAAACCAAAGAGAATGGTCTGGTGTAGAAGAAAATATTGACTGGCCTTCACAATTTTTTCCCTGATAATTGCATTGATAATGAAAGATAATGCTGTACCAGAGGCATCTATAGTTCAAATATGTGCATGATTTATAACCCAAAGTGAATTTTCAATGCAGATTTCCATCCAATATCACAGAAAACACCAACAGTCTCTCTAGACGTATCCTTGGTGCAGAAAGGTGAAAAAAACATGTGGAGAAAGCTTTTGAATTATTTTCTTTGTCTTCTACACTGCTACATGTACATATAAGGACAGAGAGATAAAGATAGGAGGCAGGCAGTTAGTACATTAGCTTACCACTCTACTTGGAGTTTCAGAATCCTGCAAGGCAGGCAGCACAACTGTGATCTTACCCCACCTCAGCTTGCTTGATTAAACTCAAGAGTAACAGGCCTCTCCTTCATTTGCACATGGCTCAGAGTACAGTACACTTCAGAGGAAGGGCAGTGGAATCTATGTCCCACTAACTCGGAGTAGGGAGCAGAGACTGGTTTTGCAGTGCCTGGTGCCTACAGCTCATGCTCCCACAGGCCCCTGGCTCGAGTAATTCCAAATCTTGAGTAATATATTTGCTTTTCAGCATGGTGGGAACCGCAATCTGTGTCTCTTTGTCATGGGGGGATACAGGTGTCTCTGCCAGCTCTGTTTGACCTGTGCTGATATACCCTCCTCACACATTCTTGTTTGCACCTGAACATTGTTCCTTTCTCCTTCGGCGACTTTGAAGGCATAGTGGATGTTTTCTATCATGAATCCAGCCCAGGACAGAATCAAGGAAAGAAACAGACAATCTGGTGGGGAAACTGCAGTGCCTCAAGAGTGAAGGGCATAAAAGTTCCTCCACCAGAACACAGGTAGCCAGGCAGACAATAAGCCAATTTTTCTAAAGCTGAATTTCATAAAGTAGGAAAAATAATACAGGGAGCACAATAATACAGAAAGCATGCCACCACTCCTCCATGCCTGTGGTGTGCCTTCTGCTGGAGGATGCAGAGGTGTGGAGCTAATGTGCAGAACTCAGAGGACAATCCTTCCTACTCATCTACAAACAATTGCCCTGGAAAGAGCATGCCTGTAGCCATACGACATGTTCCAGCCCCACTTTCATGCTGAAGGCAAATGAAGTTGTAGCTGCAGTGGGAAATTTCCAGACCTACCTAGTCCCCCAGCTGCACTTGGGACTGCCTTGCTGCTGTGTTCCCCCTGTCCATGATCAGCTCCTCAAGACGTGGTGTGCACGTTCCCTTGCTTCACACCTCATCACAACCCAATGCATTAGTTAGTCCCAAAAGAGTTAATAGTTCTGCCATGGGAGTGTTCTGGGTTTTTTACCCATACAAAGCAAAACACAAAAAGCCTGTGTTGGAAGGCCTGTCAACAACAGGTGTATTTTGTCTCCCACTAAGATGCCCTGAAAAAGTACCAATGAGTCAAATTTTTCCCTCTAAAGAAAGAGAGGGAGGGGGAAAAACCCAAAACACCCCAAGGAATCCCCTTCCATTATACTTCCATTCTATTTTCCACTTCAGTGAACAAAACAAGGTAAATTTTGGTAGAGCGTTTAGGGTTTTTCTAATCAAAATGGTTAAGTATTGTCTAAAACCAATGCAGACAGGGTTTCTCTTAAGCAGACAGGGTTTATCTTAAGTCTTTTGGCAATGCTCCATGTGCTAACCTCAAATCCTACAAGCAACAGTGGGTTTTAAGTGTGCAGATGAATCTGGCCCTGGCCTTCTCCCCATTTGCTGAGAGCTCCAGAGTAAAGCCAGATCTGTGAACAATCCATGCATGATAAAGAAGGAACCACTAGATGTTCTAGTAGAGGCTGACAAGAGACAGTTAAGACAATCAGACCTGTTCTAGTTTCCTGATCATGCTGAGACTCTGGAGACCTGCCATTGGCTGATTACTGTTACACTTGGCTGCCCAAGCTTTGTTTGTATACAGTGAAATCAGCATCTCTAGAGATCAATTTATCCAATATTTCTTGCTTCATTCCCGAAAGGTGATGAAATCCTCCAGTCTAAATAATCCATTGAAATACTGGGGTTTGAACCCCAAGCCCCAAATTAAGGTTGACATATGGGTGATTCCCACAGCCCTTCATAAAGAGGGGGTGAGTTTGCCTTATAGCTTCCCCCCAGGGTGCGGCCGGCCCTGCAGGGAGAGCCAGAAGGGAAATGAGCCCCAGGGGTCCCGCACTGAGTTGACAAAGGTCAGGTGTCTGCTTGGGGATAAAAGCTGGGACCACTTGCAGGGAGTCAGGAGTATCTGTCTGTGAAGTGAACACACTTCACAGAGCTTCCTGGCTGGGGAAGGACCTCCTGACTCTCCCTGGAACTGGGCCCCAGTCAGGTCAGACCTTTGCAAACACAGGCTAGGGGAGAGAAATATGTGGCTGCCTTTATCTTATATGATTAACTTGATGACTTGGTTGTCTCCCATTCCATCTATGGGAGGCTTTGGCTCTTTATTTGTTCCACCTATTGTGGGTCATGCGGTACCATTGTTGGGATCGCTGTTGATTGTGTATGAACTAACTGACTTATTTGTACCCCTAGTAATCATCCATGTAGTAACCTTTCTATGTTCAATACAGTCAAATTACTGGTTTGTCTTCCTGCTGGCTGTGTCATTTACACTAGGCCTAGTAACTGGCAAAACATCTATTAGCTATTAATCGATCCCAAGTTTTCCTGAATTATCTAAAGTCTCTATATACTCTTAATTTTGGGTCCAAAAAAAAACCAACCAAAAAAAAAAAAAAAAAACCAAAACACCAGTGTAATATTGACTTTATCTTATTTCCAATTCCTCAGTGTGGCAAGACTCCTTTAATATAATTCCCCTTCCACATGGAAGAGGGGCACAACTTGAAGGTATCAAGTTCCAATCCACAGGGAGAGTTTGTGAGCTGGCCATAAGAGCCTGAAATGTGACTCCAAGATGTGTCTTTGAGAATATTGACACTGAAAGCCTGTCAACTGAAAACCCTTCATATAAAAACCTTCACTGGAGCAGCCAAAGGAGAATGCTAGTGTCTGAATACAGACTAAGGAATCAGCAAATTCATTTGAAATGCAGATGCCAACACTGACACACGTATGGAAACAGGCCCTACCCCTTCTAATCTAAATGATCATGGGGATCAGGTTCCTTGCAGGACCCAGGCCTCAGACAGACAGGGGATTTAGGCAATGGATGACCTTGAAAATGCCACAGCATAAATCACCATGCAAACCCAGAAGGGTGAGTCTGTTTTCCCCATATAAATATTTAAAGAACTCTCATTTTTAAGTGATAGATGACAAGCAGGTGGCCTGAAAACTGGAAATATTTTTGTCATTTGTTCAGGGAGCTTTCTACACAGGTTTTGTATTTACTTCTTTATCTATTTATTTATTGGTAGTTTGCCATGTTACTCTCCAAGACCAGGAGTTGGTTTTGGAAACTTTCCTGGAGAACGGTGCTCCTGCTCTGGGATTGCTTTCTAAGCCTGGTTTTGATTTTAAGGAAGCAAGATCTGATTTCCCTGCTTTGCTCCAAGCTACCCTGCAGACCATACTTTGGGCCAGACCCTCAGCACTTGCTCCATGGTCAGGACTGGGCCAATTTAATTACCATGTGAGTATAGCCAGGTCTGATCAACCCAAAGGGCCCAATATCTATTATTTGTCATTGGGCAGTAACAGGTGCCCAGGCAAGCGCACATTGATGTTTCCCTGGAGTGCTCTTCCACCCTCCAATGATCAAAGACAGTAACTTCATGCTCAAAAGCCTTTTATTTATCCAGTAAGTTTTTGAATCCATGCCAAATTTTAGTCTTCATAGTCTCCTGTGGCAAGAAGCTGCTTTGGTCAACTCTGGGGCTCTATGCTTGTTTGCTTCCTTCATACTTTTGCTGCCTTTACAGATATCTATAAAATCTTCTCTTGGCCACTTGGTTTCCCAGCTGAAGAGTTCTAATCTACTTCTGACTATCCCTGTTAAAGGAGCATGAGCCATAGGTATGAAAACCATCAGTAAATCCCACCATCTGATGGGTTTGGAAGTGAGATAAGACTGTTCATACTTCTGCTGTGGCAGAACTTCTATCTGTAGACACACAACACATCTCTATCTGACACAGCCATACCTACTACGGTGATATCTCTACCCCAGTGATTTTACAACATAGATAGGAACTGAAGGGAACAAGACAAAAAACAAATCACAAGTAAGAGGGCAAAATATTTTCTCAGATAGCCTGGTGACTTTAAAAATCCGTCTGTAGGGTAGGTTAATGAAACAATTATCTAAGGTATATTATCTGTGCATTAATGGAACCGTTCAGCAAGGCCATTTCCTGGACCAAAGCAGGGTATTAAGAGTGGGTAGGTGAATAGCACTGTAAAAAGACTTTCTATGGGATGAAGTGGTTCTGGGACAGGGCCCAGAGAAACTGGCAGGCAGGAAGTGGTTCATGAGCCTCAGCTTGCCCTAGCTTATATCCTCCTCCTCACTAGTATGAATAATGAGATAGCATGAAATGGGCTGTTGGCAACACTGGTGGCAGGACTCCTGAAGGAGGGTGTATGCAGTTATTTGAATGAATGAAGACTGAAGCCAGAGATAACCAGTATGACTAAACGAGTAGAGGTGAGATCAGGCTGATGTCATACACCCCTGGCAAATTTTGGACCTCTCTCTGGATAGAAGTTTCACTAACCGGCACAGTGGAAATAGAAAATTAAAACCAAGCCTCTGAACCATGAATTTCACCACTGAGTGTTAACACTACTCTCTCCCCAAAGCCAAGCAGGAGGCCAAGCAGGGGAGAAAAGATCAGGTTCCCAGTTATCTCAGACCTATCTCCCAGTCCCCAGCATTGCTTTGACATGATTGAGTGGCTTCCAATGAGTCACTTCCCATCAGCCTCCCCTTTGAATTTTCCACCACCTTGTATAGTTAGTCATTGGGCTGATGGAAGTAAGACAACTCCCTCTCCAGTGGTCAGACCCAAGTCCTGACATTTGCCAAGGCTGCAGCAATTGTGCTAGCAATTTTTTGGAAGTGTTAAGCACCACTTGACAGCAACCGGAGTCAGAGAGACTCAACAAACTTTCAGAACAAAGACAGAGGAGAAAATTGAGCTACTACTGTCTTTTTTTTTTTTTTTTTTCTCCCTTCAGAGGAAGCATGTGTATGGAGAATTGAGCTGCTGACTGGTCTCCCCGTGATTGACATGCAACCACTTGGTAAAGCCATTGGCCATGGATGCACAAGGATTGTTTCCTTTATTTCACCAGTCATATTTATAGATTTGTAGAATGCTCTCTACAGTTTGCAAATGACTGCTTCATACAACTCTCTCCATCTTTAAGATTTTTATGATGTGGAGCCAATCTAGCATCTAGACCAATAATGACAGCCCACATTCAGCCACGCCTTTTCTTAGTTGTCCACAGGGCTGGTGAGAAAATGCAAATATTGGTATAAATAACATTACTATAAAGGCTTTGACTAGTTGACATCTTTCCCTGACAGTCTTGGGGCAGGTCCTTACTGTATATTTCCTAGAGCTTAATCTGGTCTTAAAATAACACAAATGACAGTGGTACACTGAAGAGGAGTTTCTGCAGAAAACAATGGCCAGAGACCAGTGCTCCAATTCTGTACATGGGGTAAGGTTTTGTTGCTCCTTTACTAACCTTCGGACCTCTCAGTTTCTTTCTGACACAGTGTCCTAGGGCCAAGTTTTTGAAGTGTCTGTTGGGAATGCCTAGCCTCCCTCATCCTTCTCTCACTTTGATAGGGCCATAACTCACATGGAGTATCAATGGTCATGGGGTGTCCTAACATCAGCTGCAAAGTGCCCCAGTCCATTTAAGGTCTACAAGTACTGCTACAATGCATAAGTATCCTTGTTTCAGCACAAGGTAGTTTGTATTGGAGGAAGCTTGGCTGCACCATCAAGGTATGTGTCTATGCCACCCCTTTCTTAAACTGTGTTCTTTTCTTCTGGACCTCCAGTACCTCCTGAAGAAAGTTACATTCTTTGTGTGCAGCAAAGCTTTCTGTCACTTCTCTCCCAAGCCAAGTGTGTCCTACAGCTGGTGATCCTCTGGTTCTTCCACAGTTTCTCCAGCTCAATTCCATATTTTTTTTTGTTGTCTGTCCTCCCACTTTGCCTATATATCTTTGCCAAAAGTATACCCAAGGCCAAGTGTTGTGATCTAGGTGTGGATGTACCAGCAGCCCTGGCAAATCCTTCCCTAAATTTCTCCAAGACTGAGATGCTCACAAAGATCACCATGAAATCTTGACATCACATGCCCTTTTACCTCTGTTCATTTCTCTGTATCTATCTTTTATATCTCACTTAAGACTGTAAACTTGCTGGTATGGGATGTTACTCTTAATTTGGGGTTTTAAATAGCAACAGGCAAAAGAAGAGAGGATTGAGGAAGGGAACGAATGAAGTCCTCAGTTCCCCTTCCAGATCAATGATTACTAATAAGAACCCTCAAACTCCCCATATATCTTGCATTTATGCCTCACCTTGTGTACCCCATCCTAGCAGGGGCTAAGCTTCATTTTAAGTCCAACTCTAGCTATACTTTGTGGCATTGAATGGGAGCTAAGTACTGAGCAGGCTTTATACAAACTCTGGGCAAAGAGGGAAGTTTCACCACAACAGCATTGTCAGAGATTGCTGACTCAACTGCTGCAGTACCTCATTTTCAGTTGCATGAAAGCTGCAGGATCCAGACTCCAATTTCAGGGAGCCAGTGGCTTCTAAGTTTTGAGTGTGGTCTATATCCCCTTGAAAATTACCCACTGAAGACACAAGTGAAGCTCTGGGCTGTCATGTAATGAGGCGTTTTACTGCAGCCAGGTTGGGGTTTTAAGATAACACAATACCATGCAACGAGCAGTTGGGGAATGGAGCTAGAGAGAGAGTGCCACTCAAAGCCTTGCCCATTGGGAGCCAGCAACTGAGCCAGGAAATACACCCACAGCTCCCAAGACCCAGACAAGCAGCTGAGCCACAGGATCATTTCTCTCCCCCTCTATGCAATCACAGCAACTCCTCCACTCAAGGGCCTGAAAGCTCCCCAGCATACCACAAGCCTGCAGGCACAGCAGGCTTCTAAAACATCCCTGCCAGAAAAATGGAAGTAATGCCAGGGCTCATCCCTATGGCATAGAAAAGGTTCTCCTTGCTACCTAAGACAATCACTCTGCACCTCTGTGCTGGCAAAGGCCCAAGGAAGCCTGGAAAGCTGCTGTTGCTTCCATACACCAGGTAGTCAGCTTCCTCTCTCAGATAAAAGGAACCTAGGGAGAGGGAATCTGGATTCCTCCATCCTGCACAAAGATTCTTTCCACACCACCTGAAACAGAAAAATTACACGTGCAGACATGCAACCATCCCATTTCATTCATACATTCAGAGAAGAAACAATCAGCCCTGCATGCCATCACATTCTCAACATCACAGAGCAAGAGAGCTGCAATTGGAAGCCGAAGTGTGTGCTACTCTGGATAGGAAAGAAACAAGCTGGGTAAATGCATTGGAAAGAGTTTTTACTAGCAGTTGCCATGAGGTCTCTTTGCTTACTAAAAATCCCTTGAAACATTCAGGTGCTGGGTTAGCACAATGCCAAGCACCCACTCTGCAGCTGAACTCCGAAGGAGATGGGTGCCAAATGTACACCATTGAGCAGTGTCTACTGTGCACCAAGTCATTCAGGGACCTCATAAAAAAAGAAAAACGTGTCCCCATGTCCAAATGAATGTTGCACAGAAAGCCCATTCCCAGGTCTTTCTGATCTCTGGAACTTGAGTCCACAAGCAGAGCACTCTATTCACTTAATTTTATTTGGTATAATATAAGCAGAGTTCCTTCATGCCTCTGTTACACAAAGGATTGTGTCAGCTCTTCCAGCCACATCATTGCACTAGGAATGTGTATTCATCTGGACATTGACCATAAACCCTATGTCTTTTGCACAGTTACCATCTTTGAGAGAAGAGCTTTTCCTTTTTCCCCCCATCTGCCTTTCCTCTTTATTCATAGATATGTGCATAGGTATAGGCATGTGACCCTATTAAATCCTGCTTCCACATGCAAACAAATATCACTGTTCAGCTGGTTATTAGCAGCCAAGGAAGCCAGATGCATCACTACAAACTTGTGCTAATGACAACGTTGCCCTGGCACACAAATGATAGGGTTTCTCATCTCCTCTGCTTCACCATTTCCTATAAGTCTAGGTCTTCCAGACTGCAAACCTGGTGCTCTAGGTTACTAGAGGCATTGGCACTATAGAAACAAAATGGATGAGTGGCTAGGTAGTTGGAAACTGCCAAGCCACCAAAAACACCCAAGCAATGCCACAGGTTAAACCAAGAGCTGATAACTTCTAAATTCTTTAAAAACTCTTGTAGCCCCAGCCAGGTGTTCAGGGACCAGCAGATGCAGCTTAATGCTTCAACTTTCCCAATAAACCCTACAAGATCTAGCCTAGGTCTGCATTGCTCCCACAACAAACACTCCCAGGATGATAGGTCCACCTGTAAAATGAATACTGGAGACCACATCAAACTTCTGGGTTGCATGTCAACCTTTATCTAAACAAAGAAAGTGAATATGAGATACAGCCCCCTCTCTCATGTTGACAATGCTTTTTATCTTGGGCAAAAATATCAAGTTTTCCCAGCTCCATAAATTCTTTGCATTTTTAAAGGACACAAAGAAAGCAACACACATTAAGGAGACCATAAACTGCTCTCAGCATTGATTCCACAAAAAATTCTCACTTTTGGAGCATGACATCAATTTGGCCCAGCAGTCACACAAATTCCCAGGCCTACAACTCTCCTCCCCATTTTACTTCTTGGGTTATTGCTTACACACAATCTTACATGTCCTCACCATCCAAAGGTTGCAGAAGCAACCAGAGCAAGGGCAGGGACATCTCTTCCCTGAAACTAGAGGCAACTCCAGAAGTACGATGTGGAATTGGCAAATCCATCTTCAGGGGAGGGAAAGAAGAAAGAAGATGGCAGCTTTAGGGCAAACCTGACATAGCTGTTCTTTGCTTGCCATCTGGTGTCCAGCCTACCTGGCCAAGCCAGGACCTTCCTGCAGGAAAGTTCCTTTATCTCTCTGTTCACGTCTTGTGCTGCAGGCCTGGATCAGGGGTCACTTGGTTCTGGTAACACAAGACTGTAGTTTAGCAGGTCCATCTCACTGTCCTCAAAACATTTTGTGGAATGTAAATAAATCCCACTTCCACATGTAAGCTGTAGATATTTCTTTTCACACGTTTTTTGCCTTTTAAATCTATAATCCCTTTATGGCCAGGACTATGTCCATAGAGCATACCACTCCATGCATGCCCAATTTCACATGAGAAATATCATCCCCACCACTTCTGACCTGCACAGGCAGAGCAACAAGGTGCCTTTTTAGTCAGCTTGGCAGGAAGTCTTTACCATAAATGTGAAAGAAAATTTGAACTCACAACCCTGGACCTGCAGCAAAATGCTCTAGTTGTTTCAGTATCTCACACCAGCAAGAAACAGCAAATTACAAACTAGACAAAAAGAACAATGTCAGTTCTAGTCTGTGTACGTGCTTGGAAAACTTAACCCATAGGTCTTCAACAAGTGCAGCTCCATCTTAAGTAGCAGTGAGGTAGGCTGTGGGTAGCTCTGAATCCACCAGAGCTCTTAAAGAAGTGCTACAGTAAGCAGCAGAATGGAACAGTCATCCCCAGAAATTAAATTTGACACCTTTCTGGATATAAAATGCAAGCTTCTAATACTGTACCCTCACCTTTGGAATAACTTCATTGAGACTGCAGCAGATTTTCCATCCTTTGAAATCTCCACAGCAAGACTGGGCCCATATTCTGATGGCCTACTCTTGATAGCTCATTTAATCATTGTGCAAGTTACGCACTTAAACAAGAAATGCTGGTCGTTTTCCCTTCAGAGCTAAGAGATCCTTGGATCCCTGTGCAGTTAGTGAAGAGAGGTAGTCACAACAATGAAGTTAGCTTCCTAGAATTGTTAGCCTGCAGTTGCTTGTGGCTGCTTTTCTGCATAATAGGATTTGGCTTTGCCTCAAACTGGTGGATTCAACAGAAGAATCATCAGAGAAACTTCTCCAGGGTTTCACCATGTGTCAGGCTTCATCTTCATAATTGTCCTTTCCAATCTTACTGCTCAGGGACTACCACACAGAAAGCCTTTGGGAAGAACTAAGGAATGCCAAGGAGATTTCAGATGGAGAAATGACCATCAGCTAAAACTTAGTCTGCTTGGGGACTTTCTGCTGGAATTACAGCTTCAGCCTTTAAGTTAGTTGAGAAGTTACAGCAGGTAAAAGGAGGAAATTAGAACAGTCATTTATCCCTGCTGTGGGATGAAAGTCTCAAACAGCTCCCTGATCTGTCTCCATTGGAGACCACCCCTCTACTCCATCTCTCAATCATGAGCACCCACCATAACAGGAGCAACATGTTCACTATTTGTCTTCAGCAAAGAAAGGGTTAAGCAGGGCCAAGCATGCCTTGTAAACAGACTGAAAGTGTAACCTTTGCTTATAAATCATGTGTTCAGCCCCAGAACATGCCTTTAATCCCGTAATTACACTCAGAACTTGCTGTTTCAGTTAAGGAAATATGAGCTCCTCTCCAAATGGCACCAGGGCTGACCTTAAATGATACGTTAGCTCCCCAAAGCAGCCGCAGAGCCCCATGGCTTCCAGCATCCCAGTCCTAGGTGGTGGGGCAGGGAGTAGCACACCCCAGGCTGTGTCACCCTGGGTTTTGTGAATATTGCCTGTGGGGGCCCTGCCTCCAGACAGCAGTTCCCTGAGAGAGAAGAACTGCCTGCAGGAATTGAATTGGCTTTACAGCTGTGGTCAACAGGAGTCCAAATCTTCAGCAGCTTGGGAGCACGCAGGACCTCAGTCTTTGGCAGCAGTGCAAGGAGACAGGCATTGGTAGAGCATGGCATTCCCTTGAGCTTGGAACTCCCAGAACACGAGTTGGGCACTGTTCAGCCAGCACTTGCTACACCCCACCACTGTAGCACCAGGATCTTCCTGCTCCTTCAGGGGCTTCTGCTGCAGCTCTAGTGCTCAAGGCATGGAGGATGATGGCTTTCTTGCAGATCTCCTCCTTTTGTGGGCACAGCCCATCCCCACACTCCCTGGGGAACAAGCAATGGCCAAGAGCAGGGTGAAGGCAATCATGTCGTTTTCCCTTTCTCTTTCCAGCTCAGCTCCCAAATCCCTCACCCTGGCAGCAGGCTGACGTCTTTCTGGTCACTGCATGGCTGCACCAGGCAACATAGCTCATGAAACCAGCTTCAGGAGGGGTGCCAGGCAGGGTCCTGCCTCTACCTCTTAACTCCTAGTCACAAATTAAAGGCCAGGAACATTGAAAGAGGTTTCCACCACAACAGCAGCATGCAGGCAGCTGGCCAGCCCTGCACAAGGCCAGAGCAAGGTGCCTGCAGTTGCTGGACCCAGCCAAAGCAGGTCAGAGACCACACAGGTAACCCCACAGGGCACAGTTCCCAGCAGTGACACCCACCCAGACATCAGCTGCAAACCAGCAGTATTCCCAGCAGGAAGACTGGGTATGGTCCCTCTTCTCTCAGGGGGAAGCACCATTCAGCTGCAGGGCTCAAGTCCATTCACCAGCCCATTTTAATATCCCTACAGTCTCAGAAGAGGAGCTGGAGGACCTGCAGGATGTCTGCAGCAAAGCAGGAGTCTGGAGCTATATCCAAGGCCCTCAGCCTAGTGTGCAGACATCTTGAAATGGAGATGGACATATCCTCACCTCCAGCATGGTGGGGTGGTCACCTACCCTTGGATAGCTCTAAAACAATAACTGTGCAAACAAGGTTTTCATTTATCCCCGGGGCAGCTACATTTTCTTATTTTAGTTAACTCTAGGATCTTTTTTACCTCTGTTTACCCCCCTCTCCATACATTTCCTGCAGAAAATGTGCACTAGCAGCTTCTTACACATGCTTGGGAAGGTTTTCAGGTATGATCAGGAACATTCCACAGATATGTTTTCTTTATTAACTTCAGAGTTCGTAGGTAGCAATTAAAAAAAAAAAAAATAAAATAGTGTTATGACCCCTGGCTCTCAGCTGGTCTGCCCTGAGACAATTACTTGAGCTAAGACTTGTTGAAAGTTTAGCAGAGCTTTCAACTTCCATTGGAAAATGAAGCAGAATTACTTCTTAGACCCATTTAGTCTTCCTTAAAATGTAACAATGTGCTGTTTCCAAGGCGTCTCAAATGGACAAATGAAGCACAGAACTAGTATCTCCAAAGAGTGGCTGGCAAGATCGTGAAAGAAGCAGATGTTCTGCCAGCACCTCCTGAATTTCTGGAGCTCTTCAAGTAGTAAACAAGGTTATCACATTGCAATGAAGTCCCAAGATCTCTCTGGACTGAATCCATTTTCCATCCCCATCATGGGAGTGATCCAGGAGCTGGATGATTCATCAGCAGTGGCTGGCCAGAGCTTGCGGTACCAGCACACCTCCTGGGTTTTCAGGGGAAGAGTGGTATTGTCCTCACAGCAGAAATATTGGTGCATTTCAACTCACAGCTGCTTCACTGCTGTCCTTACCAAATCCTCACTTGGAAGATCTTGCCTTCCCCTTACATTTGCTTGGCATTCGCTGCCCTTTTGATGCTTGGCAAAAAGGAAAACTGGACCGGCAGATCCTGGTCTGTTGTTGGTGACATCAAAAAACAGTCTCAAATGTCACTTTGCAAAACATGCACCTGTGGTTTCCCTTTAAATCACACTTGTAACATCCACAATGGGCAAGAAATTCAAATAATCACATCACTCACCCAAATACCTACCGCATCTGCAGGGGTGATATGGTGACCTAACCAGTTATTTGAGGTCAGATATGCTCTGATGCAGATACTACAACTGTCTTACCCAGGGTCTATAGGTCGTACGCGTTTCATGGTTCTTACCTGGTGGGACACCACAACACCTGTTGAACTAGATGGAAAACAAGCTCCTGGGCTATTCTGCTTTGAAAGTTAATGAAATCAGTAAGGGCAGAGGGCAATACAAGCAGCACAATGCTGGCTGAAGTCCTGTAGAACTGGCTTTGAAGCATTACTTGGTTTTCAAATTTATGGTTGCAAACACTTCCTGCAATTGAGCTAGTTCATATCTGATTCTTGAGTCCTAACCTCTTAACTCAGCAGCTAGGAATTTACTCCCTTTCTCTTAGAAAGCCTAAGTATAATAGTTCTGCAATGATCCTGAATTCCTGAATGCATTATAATCCTCCACCTTCGTTCACAGGTAATTTCTTACATGTAAAAGCCTCCTTCAACTTTTACAACTTATCTCCCCAAATACACTTTTATTTCCTCCCTCCTCCCACTGCAAAACGTTAGCATCTGTACTAGATCTGTGCCTTTCCAGCAACACATGGCTGATAGCTTTTGAGGCTTGGCTCCCTCTCTAGATCTGTCCCCCAGTGCTGAGGAGCAAGGACTGCAGCCACACAATGTTTTTCAAAGTTACATCCCAATTTTTTTTCAGGCCAGAAGTATTCAATCTTGCCTAAAGCACCAGAAAAATCTTCCGTCTTATGCACAGGATACATGTCAATGGATTTTATCATCCCTCCAATTCCCTCTAAGTCCATACTCCTAGTGGCAGCAAGGCATATCCTTTCAATTTAATGCACAGGAAGGAATAAAGAAATATCTCCTCTTTATTTTAGTGTCTCCATCCTATTACTGCAGCTCCCACAGAGAACAGGTTAAACTATCCTCCATTAGTGTCCTGTGCTTCTAGGGGAATACCACAATACCATATCAATTTAGATTGTTTAACTTCAGCTGCAGTGGTGTGGCAGGACTGCTGTAGAACTGATTTATGTGACCAAATGGATGTGGTGTGGTTGAATCTGGCTTCAGAAATCACAGCTTTTCCCCAAGACCTCCTCCTCTTCCCTCTAGGTCTGCTGTGAGATTTCAGCACAGATAGCTCCAGGACAAGAGGAAGTAGAGCTCACGTCATGGGATTTTTTTCCTGCCATGAATTTTTGGGGAAGGCTGAACCAAGGAAAAGGAGAGCTCAGACTCCACTCACTGACTCAGGGACAGGCACAGAAACTGGCTGCAGAGCCAGAACAGTCCCATAATTCTCAATGGGATCCTTTTAATGCAAGAAGGGAAGTTGCTTGTGGCATATCACAAGGGTTAGCATTGAGCCTGCACAACTTTTGATTACGTGTATCTTATAAATTAAAACCAGGGATTACTAGCTGGGGGTGGAGGGGAAGACAAACAACCTTCACCTGGCAGGCCAAACTCTTTTTCCTCCAAACCCAGCTTTTACTGTCTTTCATGCCTGCTCTCTCCTTCTCCCTTTCAGCCTTCTACTCACCACCATTACCAACCTTTTTACTTTTACCATCCTTTGTTCTACGACTGTACATCATGATGCTGTGCTCTCATACAGACTATATGGATTGCACTCCACCAGCTTGTAAACTAAAAGTAAGGCACAATCAGGACTGTGCTGGCATTTTGACTTTTAACCTGTTTATTTCCAGTCATTAGCAATGAGTAATTCATCAGATCCTTGCTGCAGTAGGGCAGTGTGCCTTCCTGTAACAAGGTGGTTTCTGCCCCAGTGAGCCACAAGCCAGCTCTAGGCAGGAGCCTCACACTGCAGCTGATCTCTGTCCCAGCTGCGTCCCTAGTTATGTCCTTGCAGTACTTGAGCATGACACAGTCCAGACTGCACTACTTCAAGGGCATAGTTGTGGACAGACATGAGTGCAAAGGGGCTGAGACTGATTTAGCAATTGGGAGGCTGTCTCCTCCTGAGAGGTGGTCCATGGCTCTGCAGAATGACACTTCCATCACTTTCAAGGGGTATTTTTATTTCCAGTACCACTGAAACAGATGTTTGGGCCATGATCTTTAATTAGAAGAGGAAACAATAGAAAACAGCCCCTTTGCTTTCTAGAGGTAGGACCTGAGCTTTACTCTAGAGTGTTGTCCCTTCACCCTCAATGGGTCAGCTAGCTGCAGAGGTTCAGGGTTGAACATGAGCCACCTGCAGAGTCTGACTCCTAGCATTCGCTTTTTTTTTTTAACTGAGGTGATATGACAATTCAGTGAGCACACCAACTCGATCTGCAGCTTCACAGGGTGAACAAGCAATTGGGAGGAAAAGTCAAAAGCTATGAACTTTGCAGTGAAGAGGAATCATATGAGTACTCATCTGACTCATCTTGTATTTTCCCAGCAAAGCTTTTTTTTTAAATAAGCTGAACTAAAATTCTTGAGAAAGATACAGAGTCTCAATTTAAGGGCACATGAACTGCTTTCTTCACATAAAACTAAAGAAATAAACATTCAGCCTGGGAGTAACTCTATCAGTTCCTACACAGTCACATCAAGTCTGAATGATTCACAGAACAGAAGAAAACAAACAAACTCCAAGAAGGTCAAAGAGCCAAAGAAAGTGAGAAGAGTAGAATGGGAAACCTAGTCAGTGGTTTCTCTTATGTCCTGAACTTCTCATAGGCCTGAATCCTGAGCCCACAGCATAAGCACAGACATTTCATTATAAAGGAATTTCAAAGCATTGGGATCTTTGGTGATTGAGCTTAACATTGTCTATGCATACCCCAGCAGGAGCCAGAGGGGATCGGTTTCATAGCTAAGATGGCTAACTAGGATCAGATGAGGACCAAGGCTTGGGTTTGTTTGTCCCTGTGCTCTATAATTGCTTATCCAGCAGCAAGGCAGGTAGAAAGTGATGGGGTGGAAACAGACGTTCCCCTCAGACTGACCTTTCCTGGGAAAAGCAAATTCATTGAGGCAAAAGCTTTTCTGGCCCCAGTACATTCTTCTTCAATGAAATATTGACGCTTTCACTCACAGAAGTGGAGATTTCCATCCCAAACCAGTTTGCTGATGTCCTTTCTCTGATGGCAGCCAGAACTTAATGCCTCAGAGGAAAGCAATAAACTGCCATAATGCACCTGGCCAATTTTGTGTGGCTGAAAGGAGCAGAGGAAGAGGCTAATTCCTTCCTGGCTCCCAGGATGATCCCTCTGTGGATGCCTGAGGTCTCACTACTTTCCTCTTTCCTTGCATGGCTCCAAGAGTTTGTGACCCAGTGTTTATCCTGCCACACTGCTGAACTGGCAGCAGGAGCGTTGGGTTGAATGAACTGATCTCTCATTCACCTTTGCTTCAAGCATGGGTACCTCTCAGAAGGGAGAGATTCTGACCCAACTGCACCTTCCCCCATCTAGAGACATAAGCCCCATTCAAAACTAAGAATAGCACCCTCTGAACCCATTATAAGGTTTCCTACCGATGTCCTTGTGATCTTGCAGTCATCCAGTCCTGGGTAGGATTCCAAAAAAGGCAGAGGAAGAACATGTGATCAGACAAGGCCCAAGAACAGCCAGAGTATCTGAGGAACGAAGAGAGCCAGCCAACTAGCCCTTGTCACTGGCAGTGTTTCTGCAAGGGCTTTGGGAATGGCTTTCAGCTATGCCTGGAAGGGGTCCAGAAGTCCTGCTGAGAATAACGTATTGCCCATTCCCATCTAAAATGTGTGCTGAGCTAAGGACACAAAGACCATCTGGTTTCAATGCCACAGAGATGCTTACCAGCACACCACCAGTTATCTTGATCATCACCACCACTAAGGCAGCTTGCCAATACGGTTATGATTTCACTGTGAGAGTAGGCCAGGGGAAACTGAGGCAAGGCATATTTTAAAAATAAATGTCTCCAATGAGACAGGAGAAACAGCCAGACCAAGAACACAGCCCAGCACTCCAGAGCTTCCCCACTCCAGTTCTGGAGCCAAAATATTTTACATCTTCCTGTTTATTCATGTATAGTCAAAACCTGTCTCAAGAACCTGCCAAGCTTGTCAATACAAACTCCAGTCCTCCATATGTATCGAGTAGCTTTTAGTTGCCTCTCCTAGCTACACACCATCCCAATGGTCACATAACACAAGCATCAGCTGATCCACAATCACAGATAGACTCCAGGTTACAAATATGGATATGCTACGGTGTATTTGCAAGCCCCCTCAGGTGGCATGACAAACATGCACATCTCCACTGTGTTGCAAACCACCATGTTTATGAAAGGGTCTAGTGTTGCTCTCTGTCCTGAATGCAGTGCAAACAGCCCCAGCTGTCATGACTAGCTGCAGCAGCCAAACCACTCATCTAGCATTGAGGTGAGAACAAGAGCACCCCATGTGTCCATGCAGGCATGGAATAAACAAAAATCTCCATGGCTTTGCTCTAAGACACACAGCACATCACCTCCAAGCCCACAGGAGGGCTGCACAGGCGTCTCAGAATGACCACATGCCATGCACCCACAGATTATAACCAGGACTTGCCTTTTCCTTTTTTCCTCTACTGTTACCTGGACTTCCTAATAAACATGACTGGTGTCACGTGTGTTTGTTCTGCCACAGGTAATTTTTAACTTGGTTGGTTACTTTCAGCCAGTTTCCATAATGGGAAGTCAATGTCATCTCTCAACACCAACATTTGGGAGTGTTCATCCTGAACTGAATCCTACTCTTATAAGAGAAATGTGGCTGATGGGAGTTCAACCCCATTTAGTCAGCAGAGCATGTACAAGAGACCGCACATACCCTTTGAAGAATCTCAGCCATGGGACAAG
>NW_008622325.1:148880-179735 GCF_000691845.1 Merops nubicus | reverse complement strand
AAAGGATTCTATGATTCTATGTTGCCATGTTGCCTTGCTGAACACTGATTTCAGCCAGTTCAGTTGAGGAACTTCCTGTAGAGTGATGCTGTAGTTAACGCTGGCTTTAGCATCCAAAGAGGGGTGGAGGGCGCAGTCTCAACTGGGGGTCTGTGGTGTAACCTCATCATCTTGGCTTGCTTAGGTGCTATGAGAGGGGGAATATGGCTCTCAACTTCTTTTGGCTGGAAGGAAAAAGGAGAGTGGCATCTCTCAAATTCATTTCATCCGCTCTGGAAAGCTAGGCTTAAAGCATGTGTACATTGTTTAATCAGTAGTCTGGGCATAGTTCTGCTGCATAAGCATAGGCATGTGTAAAGTATCTTTTGGAATGCTGTAGGGTATTTGAGACAATGTCTCAGGGTGAGCAAATCTGACACAGGGCCCATGGGATACCCAGGTCCTTCTGAAGCAGCCTCTAGAGCCCTGGTGAGTTACCTTACAGTATCTCGCATGGTATATGAAAGAGAAACAAGAAAGTTTAGAGTGTTTTCTGCCCACATTAAATGTGCAGTTTCTGGATTGTGTGCTGAGGGAGGCAGGAAATATCTTTATATGTATATTAGAATGAACTTGGCACAGTTTGGGTACCACATAAGCAAAATTGGATCTCATCATCCATATCTCATTTTTATTAACTTTGGTACCAATATCGGCATTGCATAAATGAGAACAGCATCTCATATCAAACCAGCTTTCTTTTCTGCTGCTCAGTTGATGGGATCTGGGTGGCAATGGTCCACTAACTCCAAGCATAATTTTGGGTAATACTCCAGCTTTATTTTTCTCTATTTAGGAAGTACTGTCAATATATGCATGTCTTTACTGGTCCTTTCTGTTTACATGAATGCTTGTTACTTGCCTGTGGCAGATTACTTTAAGAACTTTGAGTGTCTATACTTTCACTGTCTCTTTCAAGTGTTTGTTTTTTTTTTTTTTTTTTTAATAAGAGAGAAGAATATTCTTTGTGCTTTATTTCTGGCAGGATTGTTGAAATGGGGCTGCGAGCTTCATTTTTTGTTGTTAGGGAGCTTCTTGCTCTCTGCCAAGGTAGACTTCCTTGCTCATACATCTGTGTCATTGCAGTTTTTTCAGTGTCCCCAAGGAATTTAGAATATGCAGCAGTTATTCATGTGCTCTTTTTCTGTGCAACTGCCCCTTTGCAACTTGTCAACTTTTTGTGCATGTAGGCTCTCAACAGACTTCTGTGTTGGTATTTTGAGGGAGAGAGTGTGTGTGTTTGCTTGGCAGTAGGAGCTTACAAGACCTGTAAGAGGCTACTTTGCATACCTGGGATTGGAATGCTGCCTTACATTAATATGATTCTTTGCCTGTAGAAAACCTGCTTTTCTGTGGTAGTGACAACTTCCATCTTGTGTGGACAGGATAATGTGCCTTTGTTTAGAATTGTTCTCTGTTGTCTCCTCAATAATTGGTAGATGGCAGAATACTTTTCAACCATGTTTATTTAAAGGTAAAAGCTTGCAACAATCGATAGACACACTTGAGCACAGAAGTGAGATCTGCATTACACAGCAGACGTAGCCATCTCCCAAGCAGCATAAGGATGACTAATAAACAAGCTCAAATCCCTGAGAAAATAATGCTGTGTTTGAGGGGATATGTGTTATCTCCTTTTATCAGCCTCTGAGCTGCTGCTGTTGTGCTCTCTACATGGGATTAATAATAGCAGGATTAGTAATAACATACTAGAAGTAGGCAAAGGTAAGGGAGACAGCATGTTGTAAAGCTGTGCAGTGCCTCCAGGAGGAAGGGTGGTTTGAGTGGTTTTTAGAGGTCAGCTGTTTGTTCTATGTTTGGTGTGGGGATTTTTTTGAGGGAGAATGGACAGCTGTATTCATATGTTCTGTTGCTGTTGACAGTACTAGGCATCTCATTTTGGTGGTTAAATGTGTTGTAATAAAAATCATAGTAGGCTTGTTCTGCTGTTTTTTTGCTTGATGCTGCTATTTTTTTGGTTGCAGTTTTCCCCAATGATTTTGGGAGGGAAAAGGTTGTTCCTTAAGGCTTTGTTCTTGTTCTTCACCTTGATCTTGTCTTCAATTCGCAGCTGAATCAACGATAGCTGAGGCTATCATATCTCTGTGCAGGTGATTTGTAAAAGTGTCTGTGTCTTCTGCTGAGCTTCTGCTTTTCAATCTTGTGTGTTGGCTTGTTTCTGTAAAGTGCCTTACAAATGTCTTCTCAGAGCAAATAGTGTTACAAAAGCTTCAATATCTCCTTTGGCTCAGGACCACACCAGGCAGGTTATTCTGAATTTCCTCCATCTCTCCAGGGTATTTTCTTGTTTGGACTTTTTCTATGCTGTTCTGATTAATATATATTAAGTAAATCTGTCTTCACAGTCATACTCATTACTCCTGCTGATCCAGCCAAAACACTTCTTCTAACCTACTTGTCCATGAAATTCCTTTCTCAGAAATGCTCTGTAAACTTCTCATCTAGTTATTGTATCTGATGGATACTTGTCACTCTTGAAAGCTAGACATAACTGTGACCCTCTCCACTTAGTTTCGCTTGCCAGGCTTTCCAAGGTCTCTTGTCACTTCTGCTCTGCTACTTGCTTGTCAGATGTTTCATGATCCATCTTTGTGTCACCTTCTCTGTGACTCCCTATATGTTAATTTGTGACCTCCCTGCATTTGCCTGCACAGGTCCCTATCCTGTCTGCTTTGTAAGTCCCTCTTGGAGACCTGTGTCTCCTGTGCTGCTCAGTGAACCGAGCTGACAGATGTACAAATTGCTGACTGTTCCCTGAATCAAGGTTCAGAAAAGTGTTTGGAAAATGCCTTGCATCTATATTTGCTGGCAGCACCCACAAAGCAATAATACTTGAAGTGGAAATCAGTCTGACTGCTTGGTACAACTTCTCCACTTGTAACTCCTGGCATGGATGGCTGAATCATCTTCGTCTAAATAGACAGTACTGTGAACAGATGGTAAATAATTTACGAAAAGTGAAGCTATGAGCAGCCTAAGATTGAACTTCGTGTCATATCTTTCTTACTGTCATAGATGTAGACTTGCAGCTCTGAATCACAGCAGACTAGACTCCATTTATAAGACGAATTTTGAATCATTTAAGAGTAAATGAGACAAAGCTGAATTTCTTGAATTAGGCTAATAACAGGCAATGATCCCCCCAGAACAAAGGGCTGTGAAAGGACTGAAAAGCATTGCCAGGAATTCATCTTCTGCCTTTACCCAGAAGTCCTGGTCCAAAGTAATACTGAAGCCACTTGTCATCTTCACTTCAGCTGTTCCACTGACACATTCACACACAGTACTAGATGCTGTGTCAGAAAGTTTCTTGATATTTGAAGAAACAGCACTAACTGTGAATTTGGAAAGTTACTGCAGAAGAAATAAATTCAGTATTTTAGAAGTAAGGGGCCATACTGGTAACTGTTTGCTGTAGGAATGTTTACCAACATTCTTCTTCTAAGAGAGAAGACAGTGAAACCTGTAAGTTTGGGGTGACTTTGGTAGCAGTCCCCACTGTCCAAGATCACGGCATCTGTTAGCACTGAAGAGAGAACTGCAGGGGTTTGCAGTCTCTGGGTAGGCTACAAAACCTGTTCCTGGTTGTAATAAGGGACTGAAAGTACTGGATGAGATTATTCTGCTGTTTAGTACAGTTAACCTCCTAGACACTTTTAGGGTTTTTGTTGGTTCTGTCTCTCCACTAGTGGACTGAACTGTGGTTTTCTCTAAACTGTTTTAGGGAAAATGAAGTGTTAGTACTCATTTGATGTCATACTCCGGTACTAACTGATGATGTCATACTCAGCCCTAGTTTTCTTTCATTCCTGGTGTGATTTGCGTCGAAAGCAGAACCAAGATCAGAAGGAAGGGATGCTCTGACGGGCAGCAACGCACGTTTGCAAGTAACCCCCTTGAAGGCTGCTTTGTCTCAGTGCTGTGTTTTCAACAGGCAAAACTGGTAGGAGCTCATGGAGGGGGAGGAGGTGATCTGAGCCAGCATAACAGATCTTGGAGAAAAATAAAAGAAAACAAAGAAGTAGCATATGTTTTCTCCTGTTGTTTTGATCAGTCAAGTCTGTCCAGATGTTTTGCATCTCCCACAGCAGTTAAGGTATTGGCTGGGAATAGCTGCCCAGTCACTCCCTGCAGCCGACTCTGTCCAAGGCTGTTGGCTGAGGATTGCATGACCTCTTTCCATGTAACAATAAATGCATCTTTGCTGAAGTCAGCAGCTGAAATACTGACTTTTATGGCTTGAAGTAGCTGCTGTTCTTTTGAATAATTCCTTGCTCTGGAAGATACCATTATTGACCTTTGGAAGATTCTGCCACTGCTTTTCTCCTGATATAGATGCTTTTAAACTAAGATCTTATTTTTGGCAGTGTCTGTGGACCTGTTGGCAAGATATGGTGGAACCATTGTTTAATTCAGTGGCTTGTAGCCCAGCATGCCCAGATGAGCTATACTGTGCATCGATACCTGCAGTTGCCTGAAGTAACTGCAGTTTTGCTGACCTTTGGGTGTATAATTGCACAATAAGGGCTGTGTAACCCCTTGAACAAGTGCTTTCTTATTTCCAGAGCCACAACACTCCAGAGAAAAAAAAGTTGGCAACATCTGCTGGAAGCAGACTTAGTCCAAATGGTATCTGACATACTAAAGTCAGCGCTTAGAACCAAGATGTAATATAGAAAGAAGTTTCATAGTGATTGATATGTAAAAAGTCTTAGATTCAGTTGTGGATTATATACTTTTTTAAGATTCTTTCATAAGTATTCTTTGAACTTGCACCCTTTAATCAAAAAAGCCAATGGTAAGGCTGTTCTGCAGTACTAACAGCAGTACTCATTAGTCATGAAGACAGACTTCAGATTTCCGTCAAACTGAGTAGAAATTTTGTTTGGAATATCAAAGTTGTGATAATGTAGAAATTTTATCACAGTAATGGGTGATTTTATTTTTTCTCTTTAGTCATCCTTGGGGCTGATGGTACAATTCAGATGATGTTCCTGCACAAAGAGAAAAAGGGCGTAATTCTGCCGAATGTGAAGTTACATGATTCATTACAAGGGCCCTTAATTTGCCATATTAAGTTTTTTTTAGGAGTAATTTGTGAAATCTATTAAGCACGGTAGTCTTGCTGAAAACATAGTGTGATCTCAAAATCACAAAAATTCTCAGAATTATATTTGAGATGAGTGCTATCCTGTGCTAAAAATGTTGCACTGCTACAATCATTTTGTAGCTGGATTCGCTCCATCACACAGGCTCTTTATCTGAAATTGCTGTAAGCTGGAACATAAAGCTTTTTACTTGCACACATCTAATTGAGGGAATATTTATTTGGTGCATATTAAATTCAAACTGGCCTACTTCTGAAGGAATATTTATTACTTTAAATCTCAGTACTTTGAAGACAGAAGTTTTAGAACAACTCTTATGACAAAGTTAATTAGAAACTTGCATTTTAGTCCCTGTAATATTTGAAAAGGAATAGTGGTATGTTTGACAGATAGCGCTAGTAAATCATGATTTGTTGACAAAATTAAACTGTAAATGAAAGTTTAACTTCTATTGGCGTATTTTAAAACAGTTTCCAGGATACGCGTGGAATTTCATAGACAAATCTGGTGTTAGAGCTTGGAGTTTGTAACACAGCACTGTCTGTTCTGCCTTCTACAGCTTGCTCATGCGCTGTGGATATGTTGCAAAATGGGGACATGTTCCCCGCTGTTGGCTTGGGGAAGCAATGTGGCTAACAGTTATAAACTCTTGGGTTTTATGCATATGGAACAATGTCAAGAACCAAAACTATATCTTAAATGTTATTCAATACAAACACGGCCACAAAGCTGTGCTTGGAGTTTTTGATTAAATCCTGTAGCACAATACTCAGTTCCTTCCATTGGGGATTTACTAGCTTACTGCAATTGCAACCACTTATCTGAAGCATTTCTATGGGTGTGTTCTGAGGAAGCCATCCTGCAGTAAACTGTGCTCTCTTGCTAATGTTCAGCTGTAGTGAACAGCAATTACTGGCTGAGAAAGTTGTAGTTATGTGCAGCAGTTTAAAAATAGGTAAGAGAAGTAATTAATTGATTATAACATATTATGGCGAAGACTTTGGGTGTTGCATGTCTCTGTAGTTGTGTTGTAGTGACCTGTTTGTGCCTTATGGTTATGCTTAGGACTTGGAGCTACTTGCTTTATGATTACAGCTACCCTCCACCCATGTAAGTTTAACCTGAAGTGTGCTGACTGCCCAGTGATGTACTTGGGGTGTTACACATTCATGGCAAGATGGGCTAGCATGAAGGTTTGGTGCAGTTTGTAAGGAGTTGCTTTGGATAGATCACTAGTTAACATTTTCATTTTTTTTTATTTAGGTTGTGATGTTACTAAAACTGACTTAAGTCTGAAATATATTCTTTGCTTCTTCTGTAGCTTTTGGAGTTACGAAAGAAAATTTATTTTTCACTGCTCTGGACAGAGCTCAGGCTTCAGTGTGAACACTCAAAGGATTCTACTGTATCTAGGCATGTATAGGCATATATCTGTGTAGCTGTATGTATTCCTTCAGGAAGACTGTTTCTACTTTGAATTTCTGTGAGGTGTGCATAACATCTGAGGTGCTGTGTAGAGTCCAAGCAAGTTACAGATGCACAGTGTCAGTGAACTTGAAATTGAATGTTAAGTCTTTGAGTCTGCCCAGATACAGCTGAGCAAATAACAATACTCTCCTTTTGTTCAAAATTTATATAAAAGCTATTTCATTTTATTTAAATATACAGAAGCAGGCACAAATCTGGACCCACTTATGAACTACCACAGGCCGAGGAAAATATGATGTTGAGACAATGTCTGCTTAGACCATCTGAAGTCTTGACCTTGTCAGAGGGTTCTGGAATATCTGGTAGAGGTGCACCTTACACTCTGAATGCCTCCTAAATTATTAAGACTTCATTAATATATGTTGGAACTGTTAGACACTGACTTTAAATATAAATGCAACAATTCAAAATGTAGTGGAAATAGGACATGAAACCAAAGTGAAGGTTATAGTGTATGAAAGGCAGTTTGGGGAAGGAGTGAAACAAAAACACAAGGAAAAGTGGATGTGTGAGAGTCTGTAGCAGTTTTTGTGCTAGGCTGCTTAGATGTTTTGTTCCTGGGAGTTCTTGTGTATTTTTCTTCATCTGGCTTAGTATTCTTAAATTGCACAGTGTAGTAGTACAGCTTGTGGTCTGCCAAAGCATAGATTCCCATCTTGTGACTTGCCATCAAGAATAATTTTCTAAAATGGTAAATACCATACGCTTAGGGAAATAACCTATCACAAAGTAACTGGAAGGTGAATCCTATACAGGATGTTCTGCATCTTTAACTGTGTAATCATACCAGAAATGGATCTGCTGGTGAAATGGGTAACCCAGTGACACGTTCAGGGTGCCATGGGCTATCTATCATGATGTCATAGCTGAATTTAACCTCAGAATATTACAGAAAAGGAGCAGAAATATGGCTTGGTAATCTCTGCAGGTGGAGAGAATAGTGAAGGCAGCCAGAGAAATGCTGGTGTATTAGCCCAAGCTGATGAGTAAGTGAATCAATAATCATTCTGAATGTTGCTAGCACCATATTAGATTTTTGGTACAGGTTTTTATATCACTTGCCAGAACAGGGGATGGGTGTTTCTTCTCTGAGTAAACATTGGCTCTTAGCTAGATGGGAGGCAAACATGGGAAGAGTAAACATACTGTGACAGTATAGAAATAACATCTGGTTGCTAGGCTTAAGCAAAAAAACCTCACTGATATTTCAGAGAAATTTAGAGACTTAAGATGCTGAATGCAGAGCTCACTGACCTTGTACTTTAACTACTTACTATCTTTAGCCCTATCAGTAGTTACAACCTAGTGCCCTCCAGGTGCTTATTTTCCAAGTGAAAAATTGTCCTCAGCTCTTCTTGCATGCTGCCTATTAAAGAATCTTGTTTTCACTTTGTGGGAATAAGACCAGCTTTTTGTATGACTGGGTTCTTAGAGTTAACTGTGAAGTCAAAAGTTTTATTAAAAAAAAAAAGGAAAAAAACTTCTCTTGGTTCTAAATCAACATCTGTTACTGCCAGAGTAAGTGTGGGACTTAGTGCTGCAGAAAGACATCCAGATTTCTATGAAATGTAGTGTGATGGGGAATCTGGAATCATGTGTGTGGGAACTACTGCATATTCTGCCAATAGCAGCTTGCTGGTTTTTTTGGCATATTTGTGTTTTGCTTTGTTTTTTTTTAAACATAGTGTCACTTGCACAGAAATTTCTTCTCTACCAAGTTTCAGAAGGTATTTGAAGTGAAAGGAGTGTTATGCTGGATGTTATACCAATGCTACAACAGGTTATGATTTTAACCTAATTTTTTTTCCCCCTGTTTAATTTACTCACTAGCAGACCTGCTCAGGGCATAGTTCAGACATCCCTTTGAGAAAACTAGGAGATTAAAAAAAGCCCTCAGCACAATGACTTGCTTCTTGTGGAAGACCTCTGTTTCTCAGTGGTTTTCAGTCAGGGACTGAGAGTGTTTGGAGTCAGATGTGGATTCATTGTCTGCTTCCAACAGATGTGGCTGCACTCTGAGCTCCAACAGGTACCTGTGATCATGCAGTTAACACAGTGGATTATTGGCCAAAGTGAGGAAGTCCAGTGGGGTCAAGGTGGCTGCACAGACTCTCGTCCACGCAAGCTTGCATCTGCCTACAAGAGACTATGTGAAGAACCTGTGGGGAAGAGCAGACTTCCCTGCTGCTTCTTCACCTCCCTTTCTGAGAACTCCTGCCTGTGCCAAGCGTTGCATGACGAAACCCAGCAACAGCACAGCAGGTCTTCCCAGGACAGCACGCTTGTTTGCACAAAGAGGAAAAAGCGTGGAAGGCTGTGTACTGGTGCCTCTTCAGATTCAGAGGTGGTCTGTACGAGTAACAGACCAGTTTTGAGATCTTGACCCTCCTGGGAGTATATCGTACTCCAGAAATCTTGCTGTGTTGAGTGGGATTATTTGATGTAAGGTACTGTGTAACACAAATAACGGACATCACAATCTGTCTCTCTAAATTAGCAATCTGTTACAAAGATCAAATTAAAATTAAGGTCAGATTTCCATTCTCTCATGCATGTATTTGGCTGACATGCAAGTCAACAAGAGTTCTGTGTGCAAGTCAAGATGCAATTTGGCCCTAAATTAATTTCATTAGTAAAACTGAAACTCAAACATGGTGTGAATGCGACATCTGTTCATCTGCTGATTCATGTCTAAGGAGAAATGTCATAAGGATTTTTAGAATGCGATGCTGCATATGAAGCAGCTGCACTGACATTGCAGATCAGTCTGTTTCAAACAAAGTCTTAAACAATAAACCCTTCTGTGGGTCTTTCTCTTGTCAATGTATGTCTTTGAAAATGCAGAAAAATAAATTGTGTAACAGTGAAAATGAGATAGGAATGCAATGAAAGAAGCATGAGAGCTTCCTGTACTGTTCTCAGATCTTAACTCCTTGTTTTTCTTTGCCACCTCCTCCTGCCCCAATGAAGAGGACTTCAGTTAGGTGTGGCAGCATGCAGTAGGAAAGAAATCGTGTATCTGTGAAATAATAGCTTTAAATGACCCTCATGTCTGAGCTGGCATTTCATCTGCATTTTCCATTTAGTGTCACTGGATGTATTATGCTTTGCTGCTTTTTTTTCTTTTTGGAAATGTATTTGCTCCTGTTGAATACTCACATAATCACAAAACTTCACTAATGGTGACAAAATGTTATTTATTTATGTTTATTTGTTTTTTATTGGCTTTTATAGCATCTGTTTCCTTTGGCATGTCAGCTTCCCTGCTACTAAAACTGGGATTTCAGGAGTGTGAGCTGAACTACAGTGGGACTGCACTTAAAACTCCCTCTGTAGTTTAGTTGGTTTTTTTTGGGGGTATGGAAGGATGGCAGGGTAGGTATCATGCTTCTTCAAGTGAGAATGAGCACTAGAAACACAGGAATGTCAGAGCAATAACAATCCTGTTTTCATACAAATTTCCCAAGAGTAGGAGAGGCATATTGTAGATGACACATTAACAGGCTTGTCTTTAAATAGAATGTTTTTTAAAAGTCTTCCTTGGGGCACCAGGAACTGTTCATTGCAACATTAATGGATGCATTCTCCTGATAGAATAACAAGAATTTGGAGCCTGAAGATGATACTAAACTTGCCTCCTGCCAGATTTTTTGTCTATTTTCCTCTAAATAGGTACGTGGATTGAGGGCTTACTGTCTCCTGGCAAAGGAAAATCTGCCTTCATGTCTGATGTACCAGTGACCTTTCTTAGAAGAAAGTCTTCTGCTGTGTGAGTTTGAGAGATGATGAGTAACCAGAGCAGTAAGTGTAGTGCTTTCCAGTGATTTGAATACAGGAGATGCAGCTGGAGTGAGTGCTGTGGGGATCTGGAATATCTTCTGAACACTGTCTTCCTCCCTCATGTGATTTGATGGGTCAAATAACGTAGCTCTGTTTTTCAAAATATTTTACTGCTTGACTAGTCATTTTGTTTATTCTTTGCTCTCTTTTTATACCTGTTGTCAAAATTAGGGGCTTTGAAAGGTGTTTCTTTCTTTATTCAGGAGCGCACTCCCACTCCAAGTAAGTTTGGGCATAAAAACTCCATCCTTTCTCATTTCTTACTCCTCCTCTGTTGTCACTGCAGCACCCTGTTACAGATATTTCCTCTGTTCAGACTGTGGAAGGCTGTATAGAACAGCATCTTGGCCTCAGCAGATTTCACTGCCTGTGATGATTTGGCACAATTCCTATTCAGGTTGTGTGATTTCCAGGTCTCCTTATGTCAGAGGGACAAGAAAGGTTTTTTGTTTTGACAGGTGTCTTGTTTGTTGTTTAATTTACTTATTGGGCTGAAGTAATGGACTTGTTGGAATGAAGGTGGCATAATGTTGCACATCCATAGAAAAGCTAGAATGCTGCAGTATTGTTTAAAGGATGCAAAGTATTTTGAATTACCAAATGTCTTCTGCTGTTCCAGGTTAAGTCTTTTGTTAGTTACCTTCAGCTGAAGCTGTTCTGTTTAATTTAAATACTCATTTTAGCAGAACCTGAAACTTGAGTTGTTTCCTTTTTTTTTCTGCCCCTGGCAACTTTAAGTACCATGCAATTGAGCCTTTTTCTGATCCAATGAATATTTATATATTTTATACAAATATTTACTATATATTAATTGAGAACAAGTGAGCAAACAAGAATAACTTCATATGCTGATGCTTACTTATAGTTTATTGGTAGGGGGCAAACAGGAGGATGTTGGACCTCCAGCATATGCTTCTGCAGGGACTTGTTAGGCAGAGTAAGAGGCTTTGATGTGATGGTCTGCCCTTAGAGTATCCTACAGCTTAATAGTGTGAGGGCATCCTGTGAGTAGGAGATCCAGATCTTCCAGAAAGGAGCTTTAAACATGCTAGTCTCTAGGTGAATGTTACAGTGGTTTTTAAAATCTAAGTTCCTGCATAATTTTGGTTCCTTAAAACTACATTTTTTTTACTTCTTGATTCTTGGAGGAAGGATGAAGAGTGACTTCAGTACTGAAAATGACTGTTTTGAACCTCATCAGCTTGCGCAACAGGAGTCATCCGTACTTCTAAGGCCTTTTTTACTTCTACATAAGCCAGGCAGATCAGGAAGTGTTAGTGCAAAACGCCATAAGACTGAAAAGTTCCAGTATACTCAAAGCACTTCTTTTTAAGAACATGAAAATTAGAATGCACCATATATGATACTTTAAATAATATTGCTTAATTTATCACTTAGTATCTCTGATACCCTGGAAGAACCTGTACAGAGTCAAGTGCCATTGTAGCTGTTAATTTCTTTGCATAACCTCTTCCTTTCTGAAGTATAAGTAGTAAGAGGGAAATAAAAGAAACTAGTTCAAGAAGGAGTGGCTAACATTTTCCTATTTTATGTTCTTGGTTGATGCAAAAGGAATAATTTATTGTTACTACTTCACGTGCCAGTATGTAGATGGTGTTTAAATGTCAGTCTTCTCTCAAGCAACCACTTCTGGCTAGCACTGAACTCGGAACTTAAAGACTGAACAAAAAAACTTCTGAGGAAAAAGTAATGAAGCACAGTTCTCATTGGTGTGGGATTTGTTTTACTTGGTTGTTTTTATAAAGCCCTGAGATACCCGTTGAGAGAGAGTGCATGGCAGAGCACGCTGCACGAAGCCATAGGGCTTTTTGTCTTGGGAAAATAGCTTGGTTATGTAAGAAAATTGCTTGTCTTTGTTGCCAATTATATAATTATTCTTCACTGGATGATAGGGCGGTATCTTCTAATATTTTTCACTCTAGTCTTGGACTTTCAGAACTGATACAAATTATTTTACTTTTTTTTTTTTTTCCTGTTAATGGCCATGGATATAGATGTGTCTCAGCAAATAAGTACATACCTTCATGAACAAGCAAGTCTGGCACTCATCTTCCTAGAAATGCTTTGGGAAACAATAAAACATACCAGTAAGTGTAGTACTCTTTGTGCATACCCCTGAATTGAAATCAGTGGCTCAGACTGGATCACTGAAAGAAGGTGCCAATACAATGTATATATCTTCTATTAGATCAAAAAGACTTGAAGAAAACATTTTTATCTTGGCTGAAACTTAAAGTAATTCTGAATTGTTTTGCCAGGCTGGGGCTGGGAAAAAAATGGACACAAAAAAAAACCCTTCCCAAAACAAATCTCTAATTCAGTAGATATGGTTAATCTGGAAGAGACATCAGAGCTGGCAAGTTTTGAAACATTGTGTTTTGAAGCTTAACTAAGCGTTTGCTTTTAAAGCTAACTATTCCCCAGTCCCAAGTTAAACCTTGCCTTCAGCCAAAACCAGAATTCCAATAATACACTTGGACAGAGCTCAAGCAGCTGCCGTAGTAAAGGAGTGGGGATTATGTCCTTTTTCTCCTCTGACTGTCTTCCAGAAAAGTAACCCAGAACATTCATCATATCTTACCACTTTAGCTCAGCCATTAAGAACCAAGACTATCCAAGGACCAGTCAGTTGTGTGTTGATAAGCCATCAAAATTCCTCAGAGGATAATCAACAGGCCTCCTTCCTGGAAGTGGGAAGCACTGGATTTTTATTCTCGGATCTTTTTCTGGATTCGTCATAGAATTGTTTGACCTTAATGTGTTTATTGAAGTGAGCTTATTCAAGAACTTCGAAACACCTCTGCACCTGTCAAGGTAAAGCCACTTGGCTAGAGATGGTAGAACTTCTCCAGCTGGATAAGAAATAAGGAAAAAAACTGTTCCCCTTTGTGTTTTTAAAATTAACAAATGTCTGAAGAATTTTTAGGTCAATGCTTCTAGGTTAACTTGTTTGGTGTAGAGCACTAGTAAGTTAAGAACAGTTCACTGAGACTGCTTACACAACAGGTCTGAGTATTGCAGAAACTGTTTTGAGGTATTATATTAATATTCAGTAGTACATGATGAAGTCTCAGAAATCAATGGATAAAATGGCTCCACACATAAGAAGGCTGAACTTTCTTATCTCTGGTAAAAGCCCAGAAGCTGTTGGCTCAAATCCATGTCAGTGTGTGAACTAGGCTGTGAAAGGTCTGGTGATGCAGAGTAAGAATGGGGTATTTCACACTGCAGTTCAGTTTAGTCCCAGTTCTGTATTAGCATTCGACAGTCTGGTGCATCAGAAGCAGCTTTCTAGAGCCAACAGTGAGTTCTGACGCTCTCGGGCGTACTTCATTGCTTTTTTAATTTGTGGCTGTGTTTTGATGCTTTGGAAGTTAGTATGTTTAAACTAATGGCACAGCTGGTTGCTGAGAAGCTTGGGTCATCTGGAAGGTGAGGATGGGGATCAGGCACTGCTCAGGATGCCTGCTGTGCAGACTTGGCCTGTCAGCGGGAAGGCTCCGTGTCCGTGGCAGCACCAGCCCAGCCCAGCCTGTGCTGCTCCAGGGGCTGCTTTCTCCCCAGCCGGCGCCTTCGGCAGCTCTGTGCTGCTGGTTAGCATCAGCCCAGGAAACTGTGATGCTGAGGGGGCGGTCTGAAGGCAATTTAGACATGATTTTGAGTTTGACTAAACCAAGCGTTGGCTGGAGCGACTGCATCACAGACACCCGGCAAAGTCTGTGTGCAGCTTAGGGCTGAGCCCCTTGCCAGACTGGGGGAAGAAAGCAGCAGCGCCTTGGTACAGCAGGAGAGCATAGTTTATTACCCAGTAGGTGCAATTTAAAAAGATCTGAGGGAGAGATGACAGATGTGAGGAGAACTTAGTCCAAGTAGGGTCAGTTATATTTAGATGCCCTGGCATAGCTGTGTTTTGAAATGGCTTTTTGAGAAATAGCAATCTTAAAAGGAAGACCAAAGCCTAGCCAAACAACAGGCCGTTTGATTTTACATCAAACCTTTATGACAGGGTAATATTCACTCCAGGGAGAGAGAATGGCTGAATAAACATGGAGAAGCTTAAAGGTACTGAGGTTTTGAGTAATCAATGTGCGGTGTCCAGTGATGTCCACTGAAATTTTATGAAACAGCTCTGTAAATTTAGTCAGAGTGGAATTCAATCTACACTGTAATTATGGAGCTGGAGTTTTTGCAGAGGTGGTCAACTCTGCCAGGTTTGTACCAAACTTTGTTGAGCCTGGTGGTGTTTTTCTTTTTTTTTTTTTTAAGTGACCCATTACTCTGCCCTTTCTAATTCTTCAGCTGTTGAATCTTAACCTCCAGGCACTACTGCCATACATTTTCGGTAAGTCCTTCAAGTCCTCACCTTCTCTCCCACTTCGGTGACCTAAACTGAGCATTAATATAACTCCATGATGTGGTCTTCTGTTCCTGCTCCCCTCAGACATCCTCACCTATTAACTTTCCTTTTAAAGTGGAGAAATGGCTCCTTGGGAGGGCACCTGACTGTCTCTGTAGCCATGCAAAACCAAGCCTAGTGGATTTCTGGTCATGGGCAGGGCCTGTGAGATTTGAATTTAAGAATGTTTCATTTGCTAATTAAAAAACCTGTTGGAACAAAACCAAGTGGCAAAGCAACAGAAAAAATAATACTAGGAGAGAAAATGGATGATCCTTCTGTGGTTTTCCTTGCCAATTTAATATTTCAATATAGACAGTTTTGGGTTTTTTTTCCCCATAACAAGGAATTCTTGGCAGTGGTGTAATGAAGTGTGTTGTGTCTTTTTTTTTTTTTTTTATCTTAATCTAGAGTTAGCTTCTTTGGTTTTGCTGGCTTTTATCTTTAATTCCCAAGAGACATAGGTTAGCCTGTGTGGGACTCTAAAATTTGAATAATCTTCCCCTTCCTCTCTCTCACTCTGGTACATCTTTATTTGCTGCCTTTGGTCTCTGGCTTGGTAAAAGCCATTACTGTCATTTTTTCTCTCCTTTCGTCCATCTGGTCAGTGCTCCCACAACTGCCTCTGTCAGTTTGAGAAAACCTGATGTGCAAGCAGCCAGTTGTGTGCAGCACGAAGCGAAGCTTTCCATCTTTTCCAGTATAAGCTACCAGTGAGGGTATGATGTGTTTCTGTTCTCTCTACACTCTATTATATTCAGCTACTTTTCTGTTGTTTCTGTGTTCGTTTTTATTGACTACATGTTGCTGCTGTAGCTTCTTTCCATGTCATGGAGACAAGTTTGGGCCACCCTCGGCGCTATAGTTGTTGCATATTCTCCTGGAAAGTCCCCAGCGTGGTGTTTATGATGCTACACAACACTTTGCCCATGTGTTAGTGCAGAATGATTCACTGTAGATGAGCAGGACAGAGGGAAATGCAAGAAGCTGTCCCAGAGTTTAATGACCTACTGTGGTTTGACTCCTTTGTGTTGGTTGTGCCAATTCTTGTGATATGTAGTCAGAAACCTACAGTACTTCTTCCCTGAAAGCCCTAGTTCCTGGAGATGTGGGGTTATACGAGAAGGCTGTCTGATTTTTTTTGTATTTGTGTGCAAGTTTTTTTGCCTTTCGGTAGAGATAGATCCCTTGGTCCTTAAAGTGTTGGAGAGAAGCTTAAAAAAATGTCACCCACTAAGTTTCAAAGCCTGAAGGTGAAATTAAAACAAACAAACAAACAACAACAACAAAAATGTACAAAAACATACAACAAGAAAAAATCCCCCTGACCTTTTTTAAGCTGTGGTTGTTAAAAGCCTGGACTGTAGTGTATGCTGGAAGGTAAGTGTGGAGAAAGACCCTGCAGATTAGTGCCTTCTTGTATTGCTTAACCCCTCCTCTTAAAAAGGAGGAGGGAGAAATAACAGAGACCCTGTGAGGTGAAGTGTTGTTGAGGGGGCTATTGTGGACATTTAAAAAAAAAAAAAAAAAAAAAAAAAAAAAACACAACAAAAAAAAAAAAAAAAAAAAAAAACAAAAAAACCACAAAACAAAAAAATTAACAACCACAAAAAAAAAAAAATTCTCTCCAAACAGCTACTACTCCTCTTTTTATTTTTAAATAGCTTTAAAATCACAAGTTGGATAGTGAAGAGGGCGGAATCTTTGCCTCTTCTAGCTCAGAAATGAATATTTAGTCATGTAGAAAGGGTTTATGAAAGCAGATTCCCTTTTCAAAGATGATTGTCACAGTAGCTTAAATTGTCTGCCAAGCATCATAATAGAGTTTTACTACTGTAGGAAAACAAAAGCAGAAGATAAGTGTAACACAGTGAAACAAAAAGAGAACAAAGGGGGGAGAACAGCGAAGTCTCATTGATGAGAAGAGAGCACCGTGATTTCTGTGTGTAAAACAAAAGGGGCTCCTAAAAGAAGGTTAATACACTTAGAGTCATAGGTGTGTCCCTTCTGCAGCAGGGCTTGGGTACTCTGGTAAGAAGCATGGGGGACAGGTTAATGGGATCTGGAGCAAAACCACCCTCTTTTCCAAGGAGGGGTTTCAAAGGCAACGCCTGGAGCCACATACCCTTCCAAAAGTCTTGCTGGGCAGAGAAGGAAAGAGAATCTTAAGTGGGAGGAATCAAGTGATACATACATGGCCCAAAAAAAAAATTTTGACCGCTTCATTTCTTGCCACCTTTGTTCCTCTGCTGCAAACTGGATCACTTGTCCCTGTTTTCAGTGGGTACTAAAGACATGGCTTAGGCCAAAAGATGGCACAAAAAAACGTGTCTACGTAAAGCAATGGTGTTTGAAATTCAAGAAGAAAGTTTTCAGTGACCTGTTTGCCTTACAGATAAGCAGTTATGAGGCACTGGCACTGTCAGGAAGCCAGAGCTCACTCTCGGTGTTAAATGTCACACAGTTGCTGTCTAGCTCTTGAGTTTCCAAGGCTTCCTGTTTGGTTTTTATTTCTTAAATTATTAATAAATATTCATTATTGGATATGAAATGAATGAATGAATGTCAACCAGGTGAATAGTTCCTAAGGACATAGTGTCTGTTGGGATGTAGCAAGCTATCTCAACTTCCAGAAACTCAGCCCTGCTCCTGCATACGCTTGGACTTCTCAGCTGGAACACAGGACGTGGATCAGTGTGTCAAAGGATTCTGCTGAAGTGTGGAAAGACTTGTCTCACTGCAGTGCTCCATGAAACACCCTGTGAGCTGCACTTTCTCTATGAAAATCGGAAAGAGCATATTGTACAAAGCTTTAAAAGCAGTTTGACCATGCTACTTTTCCTCCTTAAATGTTGTTTGTGGTGGGCTTTTTTGTTGCTTTATTTTAAAATTAGCAAATTTCATATAGAAGGAAGTAACAAGCAGAATGACAGGTGTGTGACTGAGGCTTCTACCAAACTTATCTTCTTCCACTGCCACTTGGAATCAGTGATCATGCTGCAGGTAGAGAGATTGGATGGTTGAACCTCATGTTTAGATTTCTATAATTAATTAATCTCTCCCCTTGAAAAGGAATCCCCAACATATGCTCTGGAGCAGTAATAGCAAGCTTGCTGAAACTGCCCTTCTCCATTGGCTGCGTGAAGGACAGAGACACAAGGGTTGATCAGGAGGTATCTCCATGCAGTGAGGCAGCAGGGTGAGCTGGATTACCTTTGTGCCCCAGCCTGCTTGTGGAAGACTTCTACGAGCTGCCTTACTTCAGCCATTTCTCTTTCAGCTAAACTTTCAGTGTAACTTCATAACCAACTTATCTGTACTACAGTCATCGTGGCTTGCTAGTACAGATGTATGTCAAGCCCATCTATTTTTTTTTTATAGTAGGATAATATCCTTTGCAGATAAAGGAGAAATGGCTTTTATACATCTTGACTTCAATGCCTTGCTGTGGAGCTACTTGTTGGTATTGCATGCAAACCTGGCTAGATAATGGTCATGAGAGGTTACTTATTGGTGTTAGGTATGAGAGATACTGAGAGCAGCTTGGAAAAGGTCTGTCCTGGCACCAGTTGTGTTCAGTATTTCTGTTTTCATAATGATTTGGATGATGCGGAAGGGAGTGTACTTACTAAGCTTGCAGATGATGTGAAGCTGGGATGGGCTATAAATACATCACATAAATAATCTTAAAAAAAAAAAAAAGGGTGTGATTCATTGAAGATGAACGTAGGAACAATCACTTGGATTTGTGAAGAAGGTTTGCGAAAAATAATCTGGAGCTGTGGTAAGTCACAAGCTGGATGTGAGTCAGCAATGCCATTGCTGTGAGAACACTGCTCGCAGAAATTAAAACTCCTTGTGAGAAATGCAGCAGTGTCGTTGGCTGTGCTGCCTGCAAGTCTCCTGGCATTATCCCTCTGCTTTGCACTGTTCCTGAGGCCCATGTGAAGTTGTGGCTCATCTGAGGCACTGAGCTTCGAGGGAAAAGGTGGGGTGACTGAGTTGACTTGAGGCTGTTTGCCCTGAAGAAAGTTTCCAGGAGATGTGATAATAGGCTTCAAGAGAGAAATCTGTATTCCTGGTGTAAGAAACTTAAATTCAGTCATCAATACAAGGAAAAGCCAAGTAGTAAGGCTGAAAAGGTTTGGGCTAGATAGCTTGAGAGGCCATGGGGGTCTGTTTGACAGTCCTTAACAGCAGGTAGGTGAGGTCTGTTAGGTTTATGGCAAACTTGGTGCCTTTTGACTGCTTCCTGTGAGTTACATTTGAAGTTACAGCCCTGTTGAATCACTGCCTTTCTATGAATGCAAGCTGCCCATTAGCAGTGCTCACCAATCTGTGTCGTGTCTCCTAGACCAAGTCTTCACAAAGCTTACTCCCTTGGGAGCTCAAGGAGTGATGCTGTGAACACTGGGCAAACCAAAATGAGGGGGTGCGTCTCTTATCTATACCCATGCTTTGGTCTGATCCCAGTAACAGTTGTGTTGAGAGACTTGATCAGATTTGTCTGTCTGCTCCCATGTTGTGTGTATCTAAGGCCATCATGCTGAGTCTAGCTATGTGCCGGAGTGCTGAGAAGGATGCACTTGTGTCCTTGTTTCTTTGAGGGCCTTCTCTTGCTTTGGGAGTTTGTTGTGGCTGAGATTGGGGCAACGAAGGTACAGGAGGGAACTCTCATCCACTCTGAGAGAGCATGCCAAGAGGGAATGCAGAAGTTACCTGCCTGCTCAGGGCATGGTCTGCTGCCTCTCTGCTATGGTGGCAGTGCATGTTCACTTCTGCTGCTGCCTCCTCTTCAGTTGTGTTGGCAGCGCTTTAGGCACTATGTCATGTTTGCCCACATGGTGACCTGAAGCAATGAAGTGAGCTGGACTAGAAAACTGTTATTTTGCTGAAGGCTTTTTTTGGCTCAAGTGTGGTTCCTCACTTGACCCACAGACAGGTGTGCTAGCCCAAGTGCTTTTTTTGAGCAGGGAGTGGAATGAATGGAATGCAAGGACATGGAGGATGCCTGAACTTTTACTTGTCCCAGAAAAAGCATTCCTTGCTATAGCCCAAAGGCTCCCACAGCCAGAGCAAATGGCTCAAATACAGCAGCTCTGGAAGCTGTGGACTTGGGGTCTGCCACAGAAGCTGTGTGCAGGATGTAGGTACGTTGTCTGTCAAGTAGCAGATGTAATTTGTATTCTGTTGCCTATGTAAGCATTAAATTACATGCTGTTATAATTTTGAAGAAAGATATTTAAAGCCATCTAAACTTTAATGGAAACAAGATTTCAATTATTCTTGTAATGATAAGGATTAAAGTTTTCTAGTTTATCTAGGAAAAAAACCCTGTTCTTTAATGAATGTCAGTAATTAGAAATGCACTAGTCTATAACTGAATTGCTAATGAATAATCTATAGATTTAGCAGGTTCTTTCTTCTTTCCCCTTGTCCTTTATAAAAAGTTCCCAGTCAGCTACATCTTTCCCACTGTGTATTCATATAGCACACTACTGTCTTGCCATATGGTTGCCTTCCTCTAGCAATTAATAGGATTGTGTGCAAAGGCCCCCGAGTCTTTGGGGACTATATATTTGCTTGTGGTCTTGTCAGAACATGCAGCATTTCAGTAGGCAATTTCTCACGTTTATGTCCACTGAATAACAAGTTGCCCAAAAGACAGCGTAGTAACAAAATTGTGCAGAACTTACAGCAATTTGTTTTATACAATTTAAAAAAAAATAAAATTAGAGTGGGTATCTGTTTTCAAGCTTCTTGGGTCATTTTCTAGAGCTAGTTTTTATGGCTGGATGCATGTTTCATGGATGCATGTAATCAGGTTCTTGGCAAATATATTTACAAGAATGTTATTCACAGTAATTTTTCCCCTGCATTATTTAAAAATTAACGTGACCCCAAATAACTAAACCTGAAAGAATCATCTAACATTGATAGAGATGCAATAAGGTATCTTACTGGAGGAGAAAGATTATAGTAATAATAGTCAAAGGCCTTTATGTAGAAAAGGAAAAAAGTTATTAAATAGCATTGTACTGATGTTGCTAAGCAGTGCACCTTTACCCCATTTACACGAGCACTGAAGCATTTGAAGAGTATTTTAGATAATTTCCACACAGGTTTTTCTTCAGAGATTAAAACCATAGGCACCTTTTCAGAACAAATTTTGTCTGAATTATCTCTTCTGTGTGCTGCTGGAGCCTACTTGCCTGACATTTGGAAGTGGCTATGCATGATTTCCCTCTCCTCGTAGCCCTCATTTTGTGTCAGAGCAGCAGCAGTTCTGCACCAAGACCCACAGTATTCAGGGGCTTGAGCTGCTCCATGTTGGAGCATCTGCTCTGCAGTGGCTGTGCCACTGCAGTGCCTGTTTCACTGGGATTTTACTTTTTGTAGAGGTGTATCTGGGAAGTGACTGACAGGTGAATCTGACCCAGGCTCAGTGAGAGAAGTGTTGTGTTCTTGTGCCTTTGGAGCGTAGGCTGCTCTTGAGGAAGGAGGATTTTCAAGGGTGAAAATATGGCTCAGTTGTTTTAATGGAACTTGGAAAATCTGGGCCAGTTCTTGGGTTTTAGTCAACTCTGAACAAGCCTCATGCTTTAGAACTATTTAGACTGTGAATTTATGGAAGGTGGAGCATGTCCCCTTGTGTATATACAATCTCAATTAAGAAAGGACCTTTTCCTGCAAGTTTATGAGATAACATTAAAGATACCTTTTGGGCTGGAGTTCAGTCCTGCCAAAAGAAATGGGTTGCAGGAAAGATGTATTGTATCTTCTGCACAGAAATCTTAACATCACTGGGGATCTGGTGGGTTAAGAGCTGCTGCTCTGAGGAAGTCAGTAGGTATTCTACTGCACCAATATTACAATGACTTGAGGGCTTGCTTACCTGCTGAGGAATTCAGATGGTTGTTCAAACCTTATTTGTCTTTCATTGTATCAGGAAGGGGAGGCAGAGAGAGGGTGGTGGCAACTAATCATCTTGCAGTGCTAGATAGTTTTAGTCAAATCATTGTGTTTCTGTTGGTCTACCTGAGAACTGGCTTAGGGTAAGGAATGACAGAGCTTCTAACAGCTATCAAATGCAGAGTTGCACTGGACTGGGTCCTCTCCTTAGCTTCTTCTAAGGTCACATCAGCACATATGCTTTGTGTGTACCTTGATTCCTAGATAGCTCCAAAGCATTTTGGGGATGAGTTCTCCCCACACCTTCAGCTTAACTCTGAAAGGTCAGTATCTGCATTTTTTTTTTTTTTTTCCTCTTCTTCCCACCCACTCTATTTCACCCTGGAATGGAAATAAGAGTATGTCACTCTCAACTATGCTCTGTGAACATCAGATAGTTTTGAGCCGATACAAAGGATGCCACATTAATTTCTGTCTACAGACCTGTTGAATCTACATCAGAAAATTTGGCCAAGGGTTTTAATATAGAGAATGCAGCTTTCACTCTGTTGTTGCTGTTAAAGATGCTTATATGATCTGACAGTAGTTAATGAGTGGGTAACATCAGCTAAGTCTAAACAACAGCTAATACACAGAGTCCCTTAAATTTCATGGCCATGGACACATTTTTCCTTTTTAGCTACCTTGGTGAGGAAAAACTTAGTGTTGTAGAGTAACTCAAGCAAATTTGGGACAACTGATCAGCTTGTGTCCGTTTGCCATTAGGTTGAGTGTCTGTAGGTAAAATGAACAGTGACTGTACCTGGACTGAAAGTAACTTGAATGTTGCAGTGCTCCAAGAAAGGCTGATGTGTTTATCAATGCATCTGGTGCAGGAATATCAAACAACAGATCAGTGACTAGGAGCTGTACTAATAATCTTTGGGCCCTTCTATTTGGCATGTGAGTAGGTGGGGAGGTGTTGGCCCCCCTTCTATAGTGGTTAATTATATTTCCCACATGACATTTCTCTCTCCTTGACATATCCCATCATTCGCATCAGTGATGATTGTCACCAGTCCCCCTGGCATCTCCTGTGCTTGTTTGAAAGATGAAGCCATTTGTTTAGGGGAAAAAAAAATCCCAATGTTTTTTTTCCACTGTCCTAATTTCCTTACCAACTTAGTTGAGATACTCTGTGAGGTTTTTATCCTCATAAACAAGCTTATTCTCCAGATAGGCTTTTCCCAGTTGTCCCAGCCTTGTTAGATACCTTGGTTTCCATGTGCTTGTTACCTGCAACAGGAGCGTGTCTGACATGGTATTTTCCTAACTAGAAAAACATATTTATATTCAATACTTAATAGAATACAGCTGTTCTGTGTATTGAGTTTGAGCTAGTGAAGCTTTTTTTCAAGTAGGCATTCTCGACATGTCTAAGTGTCCAAACAGAAATATTCTGTGTACATAATATATTAAAAAATGACACCAGCTTCTTGTCTTCTGGAGGATAGGAAGGCTTTTATCATTTTAAAGGCCTCTTAAGGGTGGGAAACAATACAATTGTGCTGGTTTATTTATGTTGCTGCTGTTGTACCCGTATCCCATGCAAATGGATTTATTCCAGAATAAGCCTCCACCTGGAGGTAGCAGCAGTCCTAGTAGCTGTTCCAACAGAAACGGATGCAGGGCAGGTTCCTGGGAAGATGCTGACCCTCTGGTCTGGTACAGGGTAGTCCTTCTGCATAGTCTTCTTCTGTGTAAAGTCTCACTGTGACTTAGAGGAGAGCACTGCCTGTTTACTGTGACTTCAACGTGAACATTGCTGAAAGCTGCCCAGGTACTCTATGACTTTGTGTTTATTAATGAAAATAATTTTCTCTAAGATGTTGCCAAATTATATTGAAAAGTTATTTCACCTCTTCTTAGGCACTGCAGTGCCAGCAGATGCCCAGTTTCTGCCTCTCTAATTGCCTTTTAAACTCTTCCCCAATAACCAACTCCCTCCTTGTTAAATGTTGGAGGATATTTGGAGCTTCATAGTACATTTTACCTCACAGCTCAGACTGAAACCTGGCCAAGCAGTGGAAAATTAGATTTAGATCTGGAAAAAGGCTAATAGCAAGGACTAATGACAGTGCATTCCATTTTTTGTATGAACTGAAAAAGGGGACAGGAAATGATGCAGAATTATTTGAGTTTAGACTGAGGAGCAATGGAAGAAGTGTTGGGGAGACCTGGGAGGTGAGGGCAGCAGGATGGTGGGTGCAATATGGGTCACTTGGCATAGAAGGAATTAGACTTATGGCAGAACCTGGCTGATTTCTTAATTAGCAGTAGTCTGATGGGGACAGAAGACTTGGGCATTAAGGTGAGCTTTTTAGTGCAACATGGTGGTGAATGCTTGATGGCAATTATTGATTCAGGTCGTCAGAAACTGGCGAATATATTGGATTTCAGAGGTGATGTGTCGAGCTGTTGGACAGGAGCAGACAGTTTTGGCTCTCCCCCTGACAAGTGGATTCAGTCATAAGACCAGCAATTGCAAGACATTAAGTTTGAATGGATCTAACTGCCTGGGGCAATTAGGGTGGTGTTCTCCTGGAGGATCTCTTTGTCTGAGAAGGGAAAAAGTTCTTCTGAGGTTAAAAAAGCAAAACAAAGCAGAATTTAAAACTGTTTGAGCCTTTGTCCTTTGCCAAAGGAACTGCTGAAAACTACAGTAAAGGAAGATCAGGCCAGGTTGTGTATATATATGTGTGTGTGTGCAAAAAAAAAAAAAAAAAATTATATTTGGGAGGGGTGGCAGAGGGTAATTTTAAAAGGTTGCTACTCTTGGAAACTGGTAACAGATCCCATCTCTTTGATAGGTCAACCATTATCAGGTGAGCTCCCAACGCATCACTGCAGAACGTGCTCCTGAAAGTCTGTCAACCTTTTATTGTCCTGAAGTGTAAGATACATAAGATGCTGCATATCCATCTTAATATTTTTTCTTCCTTAGATAGAAATGTTTCAAGAGTGCTTTTAATCTGTCTGACCTTGGGATCAGGTTCCCAAAGGATCTGTGCAGCTAGTCAAAACTGTGTTGGACCAGCATGGTGGTAAGTGGCTGATGCTGTATCAGGGCTTTGAACGTGTTCTAAAATTGAATTACAGCTAACTTGGAACTCTGGAAGCGTGTACCAGGATAGCAGTGTTGCTCCAGCTGTAATATATTGGTGGTCTCAGGGACCTGAGATTTAGTTAAAAAAAAACTCTGTTGCTCTCCTCCATTTCCCCACTTGCATTCATACTCCAAGATTTTTGACAAAATGACTGCAAAGTCTGGTAGATGCAGAGGCAAAGGGGCTGGAGGTATGGAAGGAACCCCCAGCTGCACTTGCTTTCTGTGACATTTCACATAATAAGAAGACACGGCCATGAAACACCATTCGCTGTAATGCAATAAACTTTAACTGAGGTATAACAGTGGTTTGGGGAATTCTACTCTTATTGGTACAAATCTGTAGATTCAGTGGGGTTCTTCTGATTCAAAATTGTGCAGTTTAGAAAAGCTATGGTCCTCTATTTCTTTAGAGCTGTGCCTATTAAAGCTCCTAGGATGGAATCACATCCTTGCTGAAGTCAATAGCAAAGCTCCGAGTAATTTTGATGGTGTCAGATTTCGTACACTGCAAATTGTTGAACATTATAGAATCCAGTCAGGTGTAATCAAAATATAAATGCAAATAGGTATGGCCTGATAATGTTGCAAATACAGGGGAGTATCTTGCTAGTGGTGGTGTGAAAGACACAGCAGTGTGTATTTTTAATGCACCTATGCTGTGATGAACAGATTTAGATATTATGTCGTTATGATCACGGGTGAGATACATTTGTACTGTCATTGACTGATTGCTTCAGCTTTTTCCTTCTTATTTTATAGCAAGAAATCTAGAGATTATGATGGATAAGGAAGAAAAAATAATTAGCTGTTTGTGCTGTGGTTTCAGTTGCCAGTGACCTCTCCACAGCTTGGATGTTGGGTGCACTGCTGAATGGTGAGAGGCAGAGGAGTTTCAGTCTTTGAGAAACCAAGGGAGGGGAGAAAAAGTACCTATCCATTATCAGGGACTTTCTGTGATGGTAAAATTATTGTGTGCTGATTAAGTGCTGGCTGCTTCAGAGACTTGTGTAGATCTCAAATCAGTTGTTATATTGGATAGTGTTTTGAGGTAATTTCTTAAAATACAGGAAATGCTTCCTAGAAGCTTTTGGAAACTCAGCCTGATTTTCACAATGCTTTCCAGAGAAAAACTTCTCAGGATGACAAGAGTGCTGATGATGGGATTTAGGTTATTTGCTTGGTACAATCAGTCAACTCACTGATTAAATTGTTCTTGAACCTTTAAGATAATCATAACTTAAAAAGCAGAACTGCTATTTTAAAATTCAGCCTTTAGAAACATTGAGGGGGAGGACTACCTCTTCCAAGTTATCTGAGTCAGCCTGGGAACCTTTGTTACCCAACATGATTCATTTTAGGGAATGCAGCTTTTGAATCGGAGTGAGGCTAGGGTGTTGGAGAGGGGGAAGAGTATCCCAGTTTATCTTCCAAGCAACAATTTGAACTGGAGAGCTAGTTCTTTCCTCTCCTCCCCTGCTGATACAATGGGACATAGCAGGGGATGAGAAGTATGAATAAGTTAGAGTTGGCAGAGTTGGAGACAGCTGAACAGTGATGAGGGAGTTTTGGAACTAGTTGAGTGGAGTCGCATAACTTACAAGTATTGTAAGAAAATCAGATTGGTGTGTTTCTTCAGTGCAAACTAGTAGGCCTCTACAGGTTACAGGGAGGAGCACAGGTGGGTTTTGCAGGCAGTGCTGGATGAAATATTTGTGGTCTGTTATTTAGGAAGCTTTGATTAACAGCTCTCGGTGAGATTTTGAAGTCTGTTCAGCATTTCTGTCACCTAGTATTGTGGGAATGAGGAGAATGTTCCTGCTGTTAAGGCAGTCATAAAAGCATACATAAAGTAAGTATTTCTGATAGCATGGTGAGTCTCCTCACCTAGGGTTTTGAATTAAAATTTCTTTGTGAATGTGTACTGTGGTCAAAGGAGAAAAGAGTCTAAGACTTTTGAGAAAGAGCTAATACATCGTGCTGATGCCTGATAGAGTGTGACACGGGATTCCTTTTGTGCTGTATCTCCATGAGTAGAGGTGCTTCTTTCCTTTGTAGTGTTGATTGGAAGCTAACCAGGAGGTATGAGCTTATGTCTCATTTCTGGAATGTAAATCTTAAGTGCCACTGTAGGGCTTTCAATAGTTAACTGCCTCATTGTCAACATACTAAGCTGTAGGGTGTCCCCTAGGTATTGTAAATTATCCTAATAATAAATTTTAACATATTTCATGGGAGTGTACCTACACCAGCAGGATGGATAGTGAGGAGGAGGAAGAAAAGGAAGGCAGGGGGGTTTTGCCTGGGCTTCTAATAAAAATTGTGTAATTGAATATGTGCTAAATGAGACCAGCCTCTAATGAGAGTAGAGGAGCAGAGTGGCAGCTGAGGTTACGCACTTCAAGCTTAAAACCAGGAATGAGGACAGTAAACATACCTTGTATTACATAGCCAGACAACAGAAAGTTTAAGACTTTAAAATGAAAATGAGCAATGTTCTTTCTTTGGGAACACAAAAAAAAGAATGGTCTTGATTCCTGTAGCATTGTATCGTGTCCTTTCTTTGTCCTTAATCAGCTGCAGCAGAGGCTCGGAGTTCAATATATATTGACTTAGAGCATATGCTGAAGTCTGAACTACTTGGGTTTCAAAACTTCAGTTGTCAGGAGCAGCATACAAATCTGAGTTAAGCTATCTGTTCTTTTAAAGTTACTTCTGTAGTGTGCTCACACTTTTAGTTGTAACATATTAAACTTGGAGGTGTTTAAAAATCCATACATCCCTACCAGTGAGCAGCTGGTTGGAAGAGCAAGCATGTAACTTATTACAGAACTCTGACTGCCTTTAGAACAGCATTGCCTGTGTCCATTAATCTCAGTAACTTTATATACACATAATATATTGATAAAATGTTAATGACCTAACTCGATGCCAATAAAAGCAGGAAATGAGGGTGTAAGAGTTCAAAGTGTAGCACTCTAGCCTTCAGTCTTTCTGGTTGGTTTATTTGTTTTCTTAGTGATTATTTTTTTAAAACCCTTCCCCCTCCTGCATTGCACCAGACTGTACGCAAAAGCACACGTTGTGCCCAGATTCTAAACTAGCTATTCACACATCAGAGGATGAAAAATGTCCTCGGACTGGCCATTGCACAAATGTTTTGATATTCTGATCTCTTTTGCCAATTTGTGCTGTTCTTTGGGCGCCTTCTGTGCACATTGCTTGTTGCACCACTACTTCAGCCAAGAGTCAGTGCCTGCCCTGCCCCTGTTGGCAATCGGTGATTGAGTTGTCTCATACCATGCCAATCACTTATTCCTTTATTTAAAAGTCAGTTGGTAGCTTAACAGATTTTCCACTGAGAGTTAGAGCACACCAAGTTGAATGGTCTTATTTGAAGTCTTTCAGAATATCTATACTTATGATCAGTAAAAACAACAGCAAACACTTTTAAATTGCTGCTGAGCCAAACTTTGCTGCTGGTACCTGCCCAGCTCTGTAGCTGGAACTCTGAGAAAAATGCAGCCTGGTAAGTCATTAAGGCTGCTGAGTATTTCAATTAAAACTTAAATATGAACTCTGCAACACATCATATGGACAGAGGAGAAACAGAGCAACAGAGATCAATATAAAAAATAGCTTATGCTAATGACATTTAGCAGTCCTGCCCTGCAGTGTGCTCTCGTTGGGGGAGGATGCAAGTGTATTGGCTATTGAAATCTTGCATAAAGTGTGAAATGAAGAATGTGTGCTGGAGGGCATCAGTATCAATCTTGTAATATATTTTAAATTTTTCGTCTCCTAATTAAACCAAACAAAGCTTGTGGTGATCCTCATGGGATTTTTCTTGAGAAGGGGGAAAAATTAACTGAGTCTAGATTCTGTATATTGAAGGTTAGTTCTAATAAATCAGAAAGCAAAGATCTTGTAACAGGAAAGTATTTTCTGCACTCACCCAATTAAATGTTAGAAGCTGGATAATGGAATAATTGTAGTCAGTCAATTGCTACAAAGTCATAATAGCTTAAGTACAACTAAGACTCTAAAGCAGTAAAATGCCGGTGGTAAAATAATAAAACCATTATTTCAATAATAATCTCAAGTTAATTAGAATAAAGCAGTGCAGCATATTTTTAATACTAGACAAAAACAATTAGCATAGTACTTAGTAACAACAATATCCTTATTATCTGAAAGACAAAATAGGATTAATACAGCAGTAAAGCATTGAATCTATATGTCAACATAAGAACAGAGAGGAAAAATAACTTTGTCAGTAGCCCAAGCCCAGCACAACTGATGGAAACTTCCACCTCCAAGGAAAGGAACACTTGGATGTAGCAGATGTATGGTGGAGTTTTTTTAATATGAATGTGGTCTTTTCCATGTGCCAAATGTTTATTTGTGTGGATTCATTCTTCACAAAGTGTCTTGAGTCTGTTCTGATTATTCCTCCCTCTTTTTTTTTCTTGGCAAAATGGAGACATGATACATCCCCACATGCCTGAGTACAAAATAACTAAAAGTTAAGGCTGAAGGGATTATTTAAATTGTGGTCTGACCTCCTACAAAGCACAGAGCAGAGAATTCTGCCCCGTTACTCCTGTGTTATCAGGCTGCCATTTGAAGCAGATGTGTTGTTAGTTGCTTCAAGTTTCAGAGCTGCTTTGCAGAATGCAGTTGTCAGTATTCTGACCCCATCACTTCTTAATGATAGGGTGAAAAACTTCAGTGCATTTTGTTGCCATTGCCCTGATAGAGATCTGGAAGGCTGAGAACACATTTAACATTCAAGCCAAGCCTCATGTTAGGGCTACAGCAAGCTTTCCATGGGGACGTGTGAACATGGTCTTTTTATTTGCAGAGAACAGTCAAGAACAAAATGCTGATTTTTGTTCTGAAGATCTTTATAGCTGCTTTCAAGATGATCCACTGAATGTTATGGCATTTTCACTTTGCTGCTTTTATCCCCTGTGGGCTCTTGACTAGTTGTTACATTTTCAGGGTTTGAGGTGGAGCAAACAATCTCCTGCCCACCCTTACCTGCACTGTTACTCATGACAAAGTGAGGTGCCCATCTCCATGAGGGAAGGTGGCGACCAGCAGTACTTGTTGTAGTAGTTCAAGTCCTCTGAGCTTCACTGTCTCACTGTCTCTGGCTTGTGTTTACTTTCAGGCTAATCTCACATCAAGAGGCTGGTCAGCCTGTCTTCTCACCCTCCCTTTGAAATTTTAGGAAGGATCCAAAGTGTGTGCTTAATTATGCCCAGGCCCTATTCGTGCGGGGTAGGATAGTTTGCAGTGCACTTTCTTTTTGGGTTTTCTGCTGAAATCTGTTACTTGTTGTTTTTCTGGAATAGCACAGGGGAAAGGCTTTCTGCTAGTGTTGTCTGACCCCATGCTTGGCAAAGGCAACAGTGAAGGCCCTGGTGGCACAAAAGGTGGAAGGTGAGCTTGGCTTCCCTGATGAGACACCCAGCAAACACTCATCAACACTGTTCATTACCAAATGTGGTAATGCAGCCATCTCGTGGTAAAGGCTGTCGGCTGTGTGGGCCTGGGCTGAGCTGGAAATGGTGACCTAAATGGGAAATGCCTTGAGTTGTGGTGCAGAGAAGGGATGGGAAAAGGGCATAGAGAAACAGAAAACTGATCTTCTAACTTGCAAGCTGCTACTCACCGTGGTATAAATCAGGAGTGTTGGGTATCTGTGAGCTAGCTACAAAAGCTACCTTTTGAAAATTAGTTCTTCCTTGAAAGTCTTGGCCTTTTTCCTTTCCCTTTATATACTTTACAGAGAAATACACTTGCATTCTGGTAGATTGTCTCATTAATACTGGTAGACGAAAGGCACTGGTTTTGGAGAAACTTGGCTGTTCTGAGAA
>NW_008622325.1:131462-148849 GCF_000691845.1 Merops nubicus | reverse complement strand
ATTCCTGCATGGCTACTGATATCTGGATTATAGTATCTGCCATGTTGTAATAATATTTTACAATTTAAGCCCCAAGACATTAATTCAGGAACTACAGCCTAGTCAATAAACTAAAAAAATTGCTTGGTGTGGATAATTATGGCACTGATCTTGCATTACATTTTAACCTACATGAGACCCTGCTGACTTGACAATGTTAGTTACTTCCTTTTCTTGTAATGCATGTTACACTGCTTTGGTCTAGCATACTGGCCCAAGACAAGGGCCAGGGATCTTGTTCTTCTGGGTCTGTTCCTGTTTTACAGTACACCTATTTGGGAACCACTAACTAGTTTGTATTCTGAAAAATCCAGGAAATGCACTGGAGGAGGAAGTGCTCTAAAGGCATAAGTTCAGTTAATAGAATGGTATCTTAGCATTTTATTCTTTTTTCTTATTCATGATTTTTCAGTGAGTTGTGCGTTCCCCTTGGGTTCTGTCACTGGGAATAACCACTGCCATTTGGTTGGGGAGCGTGGAGTAGTGGAGATGTTAGGAAACTTCCACATTCTCTGTCATGACTGTTCCCTGTTTAATCTAGATAAAGTAAGAATCGTAATGAGATGTGTCCTATGATTAATTTGTAGCATTTGCCTCCTGTTAATTATAACTTGCTGTCTGGGGAATTGGTAAGTGGGGGCAAAGTCTCACATATGATCAAGCATTTGAAAGAATCAAAATATATCAGCTAATTCCCACAGACCTAGCTTGAAGAGTGAGGCATCTCCTGAAGGGCCTTTACACGATGGGAAAGCTCTTATTTTCAGGAACATCCTAACGTCTGTGTGTTGCTTGAGATTTTCATGATGCTGTCAGCTGCTGCAGACATATGGCTCCAATTGATTTGTCCTGACAATAACAGTTACCAGCACTCATTTCTCCACACTCAGAATGAGGCACATCTGTTACAAATTTGTTGACCGTCAAGGACCAGTAAAGACCTATCTGAAAAACATCCTTTTCTGTCTGGTACTTCCCTGACCCTCCCTGAATCCTCTGAGGCATGATTTGGGCCTTCTGTCCAAGACCATGGGTATTTAAAGGTTGTTTCCATGGTTTGGGGCATATCGTGAGCATTGATTTCCCCCTTTCCCCCCAGTTTAGAATATATCACTGTGTCTAAATATTTCCTGAACACTCTTGCTCGTTTTATTCTCAATTTCTCAATTGCTCACAAGTGGTTGTTTGAGGACTTTTTTTTTTTTTTCTACCTGGAGACAGTAATTCTACTCCTTAGTCCTATTTCTGGCTGTAGGTGATTATTTTAGTGTGTACTTTTGCCTTTGAATGGCTAACAGAGGTTTATTTTACTTTAAGTATGGGCTAGAAGATTCCTGCAAACTGCAGTGGGACCTTATAAAAGAAATAAAAGGGCATCTTTTACAATATGGCAGATGCACATAGAAATGCTTCTCTTCTTGTAGCTGAGTGTTACAAAAGCACATGCAGCATAAGGTTATCCCTCTGCCACCCAAATGCCCTTACTTGATGTATGTCTTCTATCAGTGTTCTTCTGTGGCTGAATGCACTTTGTGAAGTAGTGCAGTCTTTGAATTTCTGTCGTCGCCCTGTGCTTAACTTTTGAAGGAGAGATCAGTGCAACAGCCAGGATGGAATATTCCACTGGTGGTCAGGTCTGACTGTGCATTTTAATCCTGATTTGGCTGATAGCCATCCAATGATAGTGAGTAATGATTCCTCTTCTCTGCACCTCTGCTTTTCCAATAATGGTTTCCTCTGCAGAGTGCTGTGGTATCTAATGCTGTACAGGACTATGTAAGAGTGGTTTTATGGAGCTGTGCTAGAAAACCTCCGTGACTTGGTGGGAGCAAGAGAATGAGCCTTTCCACTTTGTGAGAGTTGTGAGCTGTGGAATATGGTAATGCTTTAATCATTTCAGCGGAACTGTGGGCCAGTCTTGGAGTGCTGCTTTTTGGGTTCTGCTTTGCTGACCAAGAAGCAGAGTAAAATAAACTGTGGCCTTCTGCTGTTGGTTCCCAGTCTGTAACCTCCAGCGTTACAGATTGCTCTCATACACCCGAGTCAGAAAATGTAAATTTCTAACAGATAATGGGAAGTTTTCCTCTGGCACTGCAGCAAGACCTATCTGCCTTCTGGTGGCAAGGGGAGTAGGAGGGACAGGTACTGCAGATATTTTGCTTCTCCTTGGACTGACTTGGCTTATTTGAGGGTGACTTCTGTTCCCTCGCTCTGCTCTTCACCTGGCATAAGGATGGCTATAACAATACAGAGCAATAGGCTCTACCTGTTACCCTCTGCTTCAGGAAAAGCAACGTGCATTTTGGCTTAGGGCCTTTGCCTTTAGACTATGCAGAGATCTCAGGCTTAACGAAGTTTAGTTCTTTCTTTGAGTTTCCTTTCCTGCTTCTCATTCAACAGCTGAAGTGAGTTTCATAACACTGCAAGGGAAATATTAATTTAAAAGAAAAATCCTTTTCCTCCACTTTAAATTAAATTTAAAATGAAGGAAGACATCTCTATTCCTCCCATGGTAACCTTTCTTTTGTTTTTAATACAATGTATTATAACATCATAAATAGAAATGTAATCTTATTAAAAGACATGCAGCAAGTGCTACTTTATTAGAAACTTTTAAAAAAGAATAATTCACCAAGTTGAAATATTAATGCAGCTGACTGGAAATTGCAGATTTTTACTAGGGCATAGTCATTTTTTCTAAAAAGCAAATTAAAGTAGATATATTTTCAGGAAATCCAGTCTCTGATAGCGGTAAGCTTTTACAAGCATATTCTGGCACTACTTTTTGTTTTTTAAAAAAAACCTCTTCAATTTGAAGTTTATTCAAGTGTAAAAAAAAAAAAACAAAACAACTTTTCTGCTCCTTTTTCTCCCTGTACTTGTAATATGCATTGTTTGTAAGTGTGGAGTAGGAACAAAATTATCTTTAGTTTATTTGTACTATACAAAAAGTGGGAGTCCAGTTGAGACTTAGCACCAACTCCTGGCCCTTGCCTGTGCATGACAGTGTACATGTAACACCTTCTCACTCACCTGCATCCCAGGGGCGTGGCTGCAGAGTGTGCTGAAGAGCTCGGCTGTGTTTGCCTTCAGTGGCAATTCAGACGTTGCAGTTCTTTCAAGGATTTCTTTCCTCCCAGCTTGGCATATGCCTTATTGTGACCTGAGGAGCACCTTTTTCCTTCTTTTCCTTTCACATTAAAGTCATGTATAGTTATTGATTACATGTTGCTTAATGGGCTGTAATAAATTTACATTTAAAAATCTCCAAATTAAGTGTTCCAGGTTAGTCAGGACTTGGTTCATTTGTGGTTAGCGGTGCTCTGCTGCAGTGGAGTAGCTAAAGATTGCAAAAGCAGCCTCTTGCTCTGTGTCTATTTTTGTTATTTTAATATTTAGACTTACATGAGTGGGTTACTGATAAGAAAGTAGTCAGTGCAGTGACAAATTCATGAAGGGTACTCAGCAGTAACTTGGGCAGTCCCTGGCCCGAGGTGGAATACCAGCCTAGGCAATGTTTCTGTCAGTATTTGATTTGTCCTGTGTTTGGGCTCTGTCCCTAATCTGCTATGAGGGTGCCTCTCTGCAGTCTTGGCCTTGTGTCACCTGCCCTTCTGCTCCAGCTAGCTGGGGCCAGAAGAGGCTGTTGTGTTCCTGTCCCCAAACTTTTCTTTTTTTGACTGAAGTGCTTTTGTTCTGCTGACCCACCTGAATGTGTTCTGCAAGCCAGACCTCCCTCAGCATAGCTGTGCTGTGTCTGAGTATTTTGGGTTCTTTCTGCATGACATGTCTAAGAAATAATCCTGTCTCCGTCCACATATGTCCCTAGGGTTTTGTCTCTCAGCAGTTGGAATGATCTTTGGTCCTGTGTCTATTTAGAAGGCTACTGGGAAGGCTGGTTTTGAAGCATGTCACTTTGGGTATGGGGCCTTTTTCTCTATTGCACCAACCTCCTTCACATTCCCTGTGTCTTAGTCTTGTCCCACACATCCTGATTCCAGCTGAGGCTGATTCTGCCCCATTGCTGCTGTTCAGTTTTGAAATCTCAGCATCTGTGCCCCTTTTCTGTGCAGTGTGTTGGTTTTGGGGGTGAAAATGAGGATTGTTTGGAATTTTTGTGAATGTTGAGTGGTTGTGTTTTGGACTTTTGAAATCCTGGCAAGTCCTAGTATCCTTCTTAATAGGATACTGGCTAGAGCCAGCTCTGCTGGGAGCTAAGCTTCTCATGGTTTCTTGGTGTTTCAGCAGATCCGCTTAAGACGAACTTCTTATCTTGTGTTTGTATCTGTTAGTTCCTTTCAGAGCAGTGAGGTAATGAGGGGATGCACTTAGTGTGGGGGAAGATGCTCTTTGTATAGGCTGTGTTAACGTGGATGATATCAGTTGCCAAATGTGCTCTATACATCAGACTTTATTTTCATGCAGCTTTAAATCTAATCACATACAGTGGGTGATATTTTAGTAACCATTGTTAACTTTTTTTTTATAACTAAAGTCCTGTGTTCAAATCGGCTTAGGTTGGCAGTTGGCAAGTGCTGGAGTATGCAGATGCCTCTTTGTAACACATGGGTTTGTTCATCAGAGAGAACTACAGTGTCAAGGGTCTTCCCTGAAATTTTGATGCGTGGGTTTTGAAGCAGTCATGAAAGGATTTACATCCAAAGCTGAAAAGCCTGACTGGAACTGATTGCTTTGAGCTTCTTGTTTACAAAATAGGAATTGGGGAGTAAAAAAAAAAGAGACAATAACATGAGGTTTTCTTATGAATAGTATTTGATTTCTTTAGCAAAGTCTGTGGTGTATATGGAGAATGTAAAAACAAAACAAAAAAAACCCAAACAAATAAAAAACCCCCAAACAATAAAAGCATATTTGATGGTGAACATCTTATTTGAGGAAAAATCATTTTTGATAGTCTGTGCTCTATTGATAGAAGATCTTTATAGTTTTAAGATTCAGTGTTGCAGATCCGTGTCATGGGTAGGATGAATGCTGTCACAGAATGAGCACTGATATGCTGTCAATGTTTAATACATTTGTTATTTAAAAAGTAATTTCTTTATTATAATGTATTTTTAAATTGTTTAGAGTAGGAGAGAATATCTGTTGTGATATTATTTCCCTTTTGCGAACAAACGAGAACATACAATATTGCTATGAAGAAATCTTTTAAGCGTTGTGTAAAAGGATGAATCTCTTTTTTAACACTGACATGGGCTGTAGAGGATACGGGATATTGTTACAGTTCACAAAGCATAAAAGAAGCATAAACTATGGAAATAGCAACTGTGGAACATGTACACATACTTAGGAATTAACTTGCCTGTAGGGAGTTTTTTCTTGAGTAATTAAACTTTCTGTGGGTATTGAGGACCATTCTGGGGCTTTCTGAGTCAAGTGGGAGCTAAGTACAAAGCTCTATTGTAATTAGACAGCAAAGCCAATCTGCTTGGAAGTGAGAAACCTGCAGCAGTCAACAACCTCCCTTTCTGCAGGTGGGCTGAAGTCTTTGTGAAGATTCTTATGAAACTGAAGACGACCATTGCCTCTGTCAGGCTGTGGGCCGTACACTACCTCTGTCTTCCATGGCATAGTGCTTTTATTGTGTGTTTTTTAGTAATTAAAGTGCTTGTAATAACTGCAGGGTTAGTAACACTGGCACATGGGGAAGGTTGTGGAGTGCTCAAGACAGGAATAGGAAGGAAGCAAGCTTCTGTGCCTGAACCTTGCTGAGAAGAGGTGTTCTGGGGCAAGGGAAAGCTTGGGCAGGGAGTGTCCAGCTCTGCAGGTCTCTTCTACTCTTGCCAGAGCTGACTTCTTTCTAGTTGGCCTGTCCATGAGAGACCTGTTCAGAGTGGCCAGGAAGGCTGTATGCCTCTACACTGGTGATCATGTATGCTGTGGTCTCTGTTCTCAGCCAGAGCTGATCTGCAGTGGCACTCAAGCGAAGCAGGTGTTGCTCCCAGCACTTGTGTGCATGGACTGTCTCCTCTCAGACCTGCTCCTTGCTTGACAGATGGCATGCATTTGACCTTCCACCGTGCCCACCACAAGGTGTTCCTCGTTGTTCCGTTGTTCCTTGTGGTGCTCTTCATCTCCTCCTCTTTCACTCTTGTGCTGAGAGCGCACTTCTTGTCTGAAGATCAACACTTCTGAGTGCTCTAGAATATAACTCTTTATGAGGCTTGTTATGAAAATTGATGTATGAAACAGAGGCAGAGAGTAGAGTGTTTGAGACATGAAAAGATATGCACGTGAGCACACCAAGGCAAGGCCAGGCAGGGCTGAGTAGCCTATGGCTGGGCTCTCCAGGCCAGCACAGAGGCACAAGGCTAGTGTTAAAAGATGCTTTGATTCATTACATATAGCATGTCAACTCTCATTGTCACACCCTTCCCCTCAACAGGTCTTAGACTTTTGGTTAAAAATGAATATATTTTTTTTATTTTTCTTTTTTTTTGAGTAATGGTCTTCAAACAGTATGTGGCACTGCAGTGACAATCTTGCCAAAGACTGTCTGAAACTGAGTTATTGCTTCCAGTATCTCTGTGCGTGTGCCCCAGGATAGCAATTGCCTTTTTCTGCAGTGGTATTGCAGCATGAACTTTCATCTAATTCATTATCCACCCTAATGCTCAAGTCTTTCTGCATTACTGCTTTCTAAACAGCAGTCTCTCACTTCATTCCTGTACTGATTATTATTTCTTCCCAACTGCATAGCCTTACATCTATCTTCAGTGGAATGTCTCACTTACATCAGCCCATTTCGCTGAGCTTGCCAGACAGCTGAATATTTTTGAGGCATTCTTGCTTGCTTCCCCTCCTCTTGGTTTAGCATCATTTACATTTACTGAGTATGGCATTAGCTCTGTCCTCCAGATGGTTAAATTGGTTGTGTAGTAAAGAACAGTGACCCTGTACCTTTTCACACTGTGCTGTATGATTACAAAGTGTGCACTAATGCTGGCAGTTTTTATCTGTTTACTTCATCTGAGCTCTATTACCCTTTTTTTGTTCTTACTGCCAACAGCCTTAGTGCTCTTGCTCTTAGTAGTGTGAGGTTTTGTGTCGAGATCATTATTGCATTCTCTGGAGACAAATGACTGAGTAACCAAGTATTAGTTTTGGACCCTAAACAGCACCAGACCTTCCTGCTGGGAAATTTCCAGAAAAAGTCTTGCCTGGGTGAGAAAACTGCAAAGCAAAGATGGAAGTTTGATTCATTTTACAGATCAACTCTGTAGTATTTATAGTCTCTTTTTCCCTTTGAACAATGCAAATTACTTGGAAGGAGATAGTTCTCAAAATGGTAGGTCATGTTTTTGGGGCATATGTCCCTGCTTGTTCAGTCAGCATAAAAAAATCTCTATTTATATCAGTTTCCACTTCAGATTTATATTTTGGGAAATAAATGTGATTGAAACCGTTTGCTACGAAATCTGTATGTAGTGCAAGCTGTCAGCATAAAAAAAAAAAGGGGAAAAAACACTGATTTGTGGATCATAAGCCAGATTAATAAAATTTTTACACAAATAAAAATGAAGGCTTGTTTGGTTCTACTCAGCTTTTAAGTTTGATGCAAAAATTTTTGTGGATCTGTCTGGAATTGCTGTCATATGCTGGAAGCACTAAGTCTGGCTACCTGAGCGCTACTCATCTGTTTCAGTGCAGAGTGATTCAAATCTGGAGTTATTTCTGCTCAATCCAGGGGAGCATTCTGGGTTACACCCTTCCATCTTTCCTCCAGGAGATCGTGCGGGTGTAGATGGTGAGACCTGACTGCAGGCAGAGTGAGAGATCTCACCGTGGGAGCAGAGCATTTCTGCTTTCTTTTCTTAAATCGTTCTTTATTGAGCTTTCTACCTTCTGCATTAATTTGAGAGCCTGAACCAAATAACCAGGAAGAGATTGATGTGGCCTCACTTTATTTCCCACAGTCAATAAATTGTTAAATGGGCCAAAGGACACAGGTTAAAAAAAATTTGTATAAAGAATGAGGGATTTTTATAAGCTGACAGAGCCCCTGTCTCCAAAGACTTGATAATGGGGCAAGTTTGATCTCATGCCATGCAGTGGGAGCAGCTCTGTTGGCTTCATGAAGTGCCTCATCATTCTCCATGTAAATGAAGTCAGCACTGTACCCTGCATTTTCTGCTGAGTGAATCCTGGGCTTGCTGTTCCTCTGGTGTTAGAGGCGGGTGAATATGAAGGGCTGCTTTGGAGGGAGGACTCCATGCAGTGTCAAGGCTGAACTCTACCTAGGAGAGATCTGACAGGCTCTTATGCAAGAACAGTCTCCCTATCTGGGACTGCATAAGTTGAGCAGAGAGGGCCTTGTTTTGTAGATATATGCTTGTCTTTACTGATACAATGCACAGATGGCTTGAATGGGATGATGACATGAGTAAATTAAATTGTAGGCTACCTATGGGGAAGCAGGAGTGTGTCCAGCAAGAAGCAGCCTGGGTAGACAGAAGTCATGCACAGAGCAGGTCTCCAACACAGAGTCCTTGCTATGGTTATTTGGATGAGTCTACTAAATTTTTTTTTTTTTCTTTTAACCAAGATAGCTGTTGTTATGTGACTTAGGGGAATCTGTTTTGAAAATGTACTAAGGCTGTCCTAGGACAAATGCTGGCAGTGGATACAAACAATACCAGAGCAGAGAGGTGAAGCTGGTTATTTTTCAGGAGTTTGTGTGGTTTTGTGAGTATTACTGGGTTTAGTGACATTAAAATTGTGTGATTGTGCATTAAACAAGGAATTTGAGGTACAAAAGACTCCATTAAGGTCACGTTTATTTGCTATTCAGAAGCTGCTCTTCTAGCACTGTGCATGCTGCAGCAGTCGATTATATGAGAATGAGATGGGTGCTTCTAGCCATGGTGTTTTCTGGTGTCAAACCCTTAAGATTTAGGTACTTGCAGTAAGGCAGGAAGTGAAATAAAGCTCCCTTTTGCCATTGTATGTTTGGTTTATACATTTCCCAGATGAACTATGCTGTGAATGAAGAGACCAAGTTGGTCCCTTTTCAGTGTGCCTGTGCTGGTGGATTCAAGGCCCTCCTGCACAAATACACTGTGCTGCCTCTGGATTCCAGCTTATTCCAAGCTTGAGTTCAAGCTTGCCCTTGGGGAAATAGTGCAAAGACATTGGAGGTGGCTGTGTGAGCAGTCACTTTGCCCTGACACCTGGGTTTTCATTGCCTTGGTTCACTCTGACTAGGCTACCTTATGTACTGGAGAATTGAGTTTCTGTTTTCTCTCTAGTACCTCCTGTGATTTGGTCAGCACTGGCCGAGAGAGCATCAGCTTTCCTGTGGAGGTCAGCCTTGCCTATGAACTTCTGCTCTGAAGTTTTATTTCTGTTTGCATCACACATTGTTATGAATAAAATTCAGAGGTGACATGACCCTTCTGAAGTACAGCATGGAGAGACGATGAACAAGGATGAGGATTCCTCCTTTTAAGAAATGTAGATAATGATGGTTAACAGAAGTCTGAGGGACTGTGAAGGAATGCGCAGACCAAGAGTTTTTAAGGTTACAGAGTTTTCAAGTGTTCCCAATTATTTTTCTGACTACCCAAATCAGAAATGTCTGAAAGGCATCCGATTTTTAGGATGTAATGTGCATTAGTCATCTTTAAGGTATCTCAACTCAGATGCCTAGGATACGAGTCTGTGTGAAAACTTTGTCTTAAAAGTAAATGGAGTGTATTTCTGCATGCAGGGAAGTGTCAGGGAATAGTTCAGTGGGATAAAGGTTTTACTCTGGGTCTGGATCAAACAGCTGGTTTTGATGTGTTCGCAGTTCTCAGTGATGAGTGTTTCTGAAGCTGGGGTCCTTAAACTTCATTTCTGCAGTTATCACCATCACATGCTGTTCACAGTATGACACGAACGGCAGCTTCTCCATCCTGGAAGACAAGTGTGGTTGTCTGAGTGCTTTTTTTTTTCCTGCTCAGCATTTCTGCATTGTGTCAGGGAAAAGATAACAGACTGGTTGGTTTTTTTTTATTTTCCTAACACGTTGCTCACACGTGGACAGATTTCACCTCTTGTACTGCAGTCTGAGGACCCTTAGTGTGAGTGTATTCCCAAGTTCTCTGCCACAAGCTTTGCTGCAGGACACCATCCTCCTGAAAAGGCTGATGTTGCAGTTGGTTTCATTTCTGTGTTTTTCATCTGGAGATGGAAATTGTTGGCACTACTGGTTGTCTGGCTGACTTGGCTTATGCCTAGCAGAAGTGCTGCAGGTGATGCCAGTTGACATCAGTGGTCCAAATTCACCAGCTGTGTCAGATCTTGCATAGCTGATGCCAGCACAGTGCCAGCCATGACAATGCAAAGTCAAGCCCTTTCTAGTCAGCCAGCAGCATCTGTCTCTTCATGGCCTCCCAAGCCTCTTTTTCTGAGTGCCCTTAATGGGCATCATTAATGAAACTCGACGTTACCTTACTGTCTAGCTAGTTGGCTTTGCTCATCTTGCTTATAAAGCCAGGCAGGCTGAGAGAAGGATGTGTGGGAACTCGTGACTGAGGAGACTGGTTTGCTTTTGCTGCTTCTTGGGAGGGCAGTGGCTGTGCTGGAGCATGGCTGAGGGTGCCAGGTGTGTGGTACAGTCCTGTGTCCTTGTGTGGCTTGGCGTAAGGTGTGCTCTGAGTGCCCTTCCGGAATACCCTTACATATTCTACTATGATCCAATAGTAGAGCAGTTAACTGATTCCAGGTAATAATTTTCGTTTTTGCCTTGATGTCGTCACGGATTGACAGCACCATATTCTGCAGTTGCATGGGGAGTAGAGGGACTAATGGAATCAGACTCTTCCCTTTCACTCTCGCATTTAAACTCCATCCCTTGTAATGTATGGAAAAGACCGCACTGCAAATCTGTTCTCTGTTGCTTGTCTACATCAGCCCTAATGCTTTGGGGCTCACATTGTGTTGATACATGAGAGTAATACCAAATGGTATGACACTCAACTCGCTGGCTTTGAACTCAACAGGTTACCAGGGGTTAATGCACCTAGTGGCTGGTGTATTCATGTTTGGGATCAGGGCTTTTAATTCTGGTAGTTAATTTAATCTCCACAGTTTGACAGTGTATCCCCTGGACTATTTTTCATCTTCCAATTGCAGTCTGGTGGCTGGTTCCTGTAAAGGCCTGCTGGGCTCTGCATTTATGTTCGTGCTCTTTGGGTTTGCGCTGTTGCCGCATCGTCCGTCAGACAGGCGAACAGCAGAGGAGCAGTAGTGAGAGCAGTCCCCGTGTCATTTTTAGGACTAGACCTGTGGAACGTGCTCATACGGGAATTTAGGGGCTGCCTGGGTGACTGTCATCTGGGAAAGGGATATACATCATTTGGCAGGTGTTGCATCTGGGTGTCTGTTACTTCACTTAGTCACAGGAAACTTGTAACTCCCATATCATTAATGGAAAGCTGTGAAAATTGTGTGTGCGTTCATAGGAGAATAGATTTTTTTTTTTCTTTTATCTGATGATCAGAAGACATTTCCCAGCATAATCAAAGGAAGAAGTCTCATTCAGAATATAATTTGTTGATGCTGTCTTGACCACCATATGTGGTTTTAACTTTCATCCTTCTTTGGCAAGATATAAAAAAATCTGCAAAATATTGTAATCCATGGCTGAAGAGTCTGTTTTAAAGTAATACACTATCAAAATGGATTAGCTGTGCCTGAAATATTTCTAGATTTATTTGCTGTCAAAGCATGGTAAAATATTTAAGGCAAATAGCCTAGTTCTGTTTAGGAAGTGGTCCATGAAGGAGCCTAGAGAGATGAATTTAACCATTATTTATTTTAATTGTAGAAAAGTATTTTAGTTGTTTAATGTTATATATTTATTTCCTATCTCTTTTTTTTTTTTTGGACTCCTCGCTTTTTCCCTTCTGGCCCATTTGACAACATTTATTCTAAGAAACTGCCTGGAAGCCTGAGCTGTTTTCAGCAGAGCATGTGTTACAGTGCGTAGCACTGCAGTGTCTTCAGCTTACCTGCTTCTCTTCAGCACAGTCCAATTAAAAATACAGTAACTGCACCTAGATAAAGATGCTGCTTTTTTGCCAGTGCGGCTTGCTTGAAGCTTGAGGCTTGCAGATGGCTAAGTCTTGGCTCACTGATCTCTTAAACTCCATTTAAGAGATGATATGAAAGCCCTTCAGGTAATATTTCTGCGGCCCCTCCCCCCTTAAGATGCAGTATTGTGCTGTCTTCAAGAAAATAGTACTTTTCTTTTTCGCAGTCCTTTCTACAGCCATTGATTTGGTAGCATTTGTTATGATTTAGTGGACTTTGTTACACAGTAACAAGGTTTTTTTTTAAAATTATTTTTAATCCCCCTGCTTTAAGTGTTTTCATGGTATAACACTGCAGATTCCAATAGTCAAGCCTTTGTCTCCAAAGGCAGGCTTGGTTTTCAGCAGTAGCACCAGGTTGAACTATGTCAGTTAAGAAGTTAATGTGTCCACACTGGGTGCTAGGACTAAAATGGATTCAAGTGCTAGTAGAGTCCACAGTGGCAAGGCACAGAATGATTATGGGCTGGACAATGTGTGTACCTTTGACACAGTACTGTATTAATTGGAACAGCGGAAAACAGATTTGTGTGCAACCCCTGCCTTCAAAGAAGGTTTAAATGAATCTGAGTTTGGCACACAATCTAGTTAATCTACCATCATAACTAATGATTTCACTATTCAGACATAAAGTATCGACCTTAAAGGATTTTTCTTACATAGCTGATGGCTTGATACCTTTTAAACACTAATGCCGAGGGTATAATCTCTCTGAATAGTATAATAGCTTTATATTTAAGGTAGATTGGGGATAAAATTTTGTGTTTTCATGTGAACTATGAATACCAGCAAGGTATTCACGCAGGATTTACCTTATCGTACCTTTGAGGGCACTTATCAAATAATTTTTATTGGAAAGTTAATACATTGAGACAGAGAGAACGGACGGCTGATCAGAATGCTAAGGCACATCCCAGCGTTGCATTGCTTTTGCTGTCTGCAGATATGCAGCCTGGGTTGATTCATTTAGCACATCATCTAAAATCATGTAGCGTTCAGTACCGATTAAAATTATACGAAATTGTGTGTAAGAGATTTCTCCATGTTAGCTTTGAAGGATCCTCTGTTCCTTGCAGAATTGGTTCCCGTAGGCAAAGCCCAGCTCCACTGAGTGCAGGTGTTGAGCTTTATGGACACCAGTAGTGCACCAGCAACTGGAGGACTTGCTCAGGGTTTAATTTCATGCTTGTGTGTTTGAGTGTGAGATTGGTCCCCATCTCTCTTAGTCATGTATCTACAAGACTGAGACCATATACTATGGTATTCATGATTTCTCTGCTGTCAACACTGGCATGATACATCAGATGAAACCTTTGAGGGGAAGGGCTTCTGCTATCCCTTCTCTTCCTCTCTGCCTCCTGCTGGGTGTGTGTGCCTGTATTCCACCCCACCCCTCTATTTTGGCTGCTCCATTTTGAGCCTTCCTGGAGCATGTTCCTGCCCCTCCTATTGTCCCAATTTCCACTTCCCTGACTTTTCCAGGGTTCCCAGAAGAGAGGAGCCTCCCCCATGTTTGCTCAATGCTGGACCAGCCCATCTAAGTGCTGGCTTTTCTCCAGCATCCATTTCTGCAGGAATGGAGCAGGAAACCACTTGGCTGCTCTCTGTTCTTGAGCTGTTAACTGTCTCCAAGCTGCTAAAGACTTGTAGCAACCTGTAGCAATTGGTGCTAATATAACTTTCTTAAATATTTTTCTCAAAACTTGTTTGAATGTTAAGAACACTGGAAGTTGTCTGTTGAGTTTCAGTCACTTATTTGCACGTATAGCTTCTGAAACTATGGATTTGGAGCATTTCACAAGAATGAATAAACATACCCTAATGGCTGGAGCTGAACAGAATTTTTTTAGCTGTATATATTTTCAGTGAAAGAAGCAGATTTGGCAACACTGAGATGCCTGTTAAATTTTCATTGGTGGTGTCAAGTTGTTTTGGTTGGAAGGTACATCCCCAGCCTGCCCCAAAAATCTGGAAAAACTAACAGTTCTGCCTGTATCATAAAATGATTTTGATATATGAAGCACTTTGTTTTCTGAAATAACTTAGAATGTTTTGGCTTTTCCAAACTTTTATCTGAAAAGCCACTGTGTGCTCTGTTCTGTACCTTGCACCTCTTCAGTTTGAGAGTCCATTGCCTTTGACCCCAGTTAACACCACAGAACAAAAGCACCATGAGACCAAGCCTGTGGTTTCCTGATGACTTTATCAGTATAATAAATTGCCAACAATAGCTGTTTGTTCCCACAGAGCTTTCTTGGAGTGCTTGCATGGCCCCATGCAGAAATGCAGGGTTATACTGGGAGCAGGCTGGGGAAGTGAGCCAGCCTAGGGATGATGGTGGAGTCATGATTTTTGATAGAGACAGACCATTAGCTTTCCAGTTCACTGCATGGCCAGAGATCTTGACCTGTCATTTTTTCCCAGAGTTTTTGCAGCTATCCAGTAAACCTGTATCTTTTCCAAATTGCTAATGACTACTGAATCATTGCAGATTTGCAAGGGGACTGCTGACATTAGCACTGGGCTGCCTAACAGTGGTGCAGGATTTTATTTACAACAGGATTTTCCAATTTGCTTCTTTTTGTCTGACAGAAGAGAGCAGTATAACTGGCAAGTGCCTTCCTACAGTACTCCTGACAAATACTTCAGCTCCCCTCTTGGTTTGTAGCATCCTTTGGAAGTAAATTTCTGTACAGCGTGGCTCTTCACCATTTATATGTGTAGAGAAATGTACAAATCTATTGTATCTGTGCAGAAAACGAAAAATGCATAGTTTCATGTGAATGTCAGGGTTTTAATTGCATAAATAAGACGCTGACTGAAGCAAATGTTCAATTTCACATTAAAGTTAGGCATTCATAAAGGCTTGGATTTGCATAATTTAATTTTCTGCACAGAGGACACTGAAAATCAGTGTTATGATCCACAGCCATACCATGGTAGCCATGTGCCTTTCTGACAGTTCAAGCTAGGACTACAAAGGGTTTTACAACTTCAGATGTTTTGCACTGACTCAGAGCATTTTTACCTTCAACAAATATAGGTAATTTAGATGTAGCTTCTGTCTTCTGATGGTAAGACACACAGAAGGGTTCACTGAGCAGATACCTGCGGGAGTATCTTATTCCTTGGAGGAGACAGGGTGAAATCTTTCTTCTGCCTGCAGGAATCAATTTTTCTGGCCAACAAAAACCCCAGAACTATTTGCTTCCTTTATGTAGGGAGAAAGCTGCTGCTGTCTTTCATTTTGTAACAAGGGGCTTCAAGTGTATTTCTCAGCGTGAGTGATTTTTAAGTGAATATTCAGACTATTTTTTGATAGCCTTTCCAGCTATCTACCTAGGTTACTTCTGTGTCCCCTTCGTTGGGATTTCCCAGTCCCTGATCTTTCCTCAGGATTTGGTATGGGTGTGTGTTTGTTTGTTTTTATTTATTTATGTTCCCCAAGATGGTGTGGGTCGCCACCTCCCTTACCTGTTCTTTCCTGTTGAAATTAGTGCCTGTTGCCTTCCACGCAGGTAGATGAACTAGGGAAAATCAGAAGAGGAAAATAAGGTGTGTGATACAGTGTTGCCTATGAGTGCTGGTAGCACAATGTGTTCCAGCATTTCTAGTTTACAGCCTGGAGTGAATTAGCATTTAGAAAGTTGCCAAGAAATCTGGAAAACTCATTCGAATCAGAGACTCATAATAAACTGCACAATTAGTACCTTTGCTCACACAAGAGAAAATTTGGCCAGGGCAAGCCTTGGAATGCCTTTCCTGAGGTTGCATGACTTTTCCTACCACTTGAATATTCCAAAAACCTCCAGAACTCCACAATCCACGTTGCAGAGTGAAGGTTGTCTGCAGAGCTGTTTAGCACACATGGATAGCCCTCAGACACAGCATGCTCTCTTCTACTGTGGTACAAAAGGGGTGTTGCCCAGAAGCTTTTCTAAAGGGAGGGAAGGTCAAATTCTGAGTTACTGGTGCTTGATGTTCAATAAAGTCCTGTTACAAGCTTCGTTTCAGCCCAGCTGTAATTGGCCTGGGAATAGAAGGGAATACAGTGCTTGGTGACTGTGTAGGGATTGCACTGCTTTACATGGTTTCTAAAGTTTTAATTTGAATTATTCAGCCAGCTTCTTACTAATCAAATAAGTGGTTTGGGATCAGTTGCATTTAAATTTCCATAGAGGCATTTGGTGCCTACTTGTTCTTCTCATTCCTTGTCTTTGGATCTAAGGGATTTTTTGTTTGTTTGTGTTTACTGCTGCACAAGTATTTTTAGCTATGGTGCTCTGATAAAGGTAGTTGAATTTATTAGACTTTTTACTGACACTTGTGAATTCACACACCTCCAGTTTGACTAAGTCAGGTGCATAGAAACAATAAGCAAAATTTGCACATAAAAATCCCACACAATTCACATCCTCATAGAAGCTATGCATTTCTTTACAAGAAAAAGAAATATTGTTTGAGGTATAAAAGAAAAATCCTGGGATACAACGTAGGCTGTGTTCTTTTCTGGTTAGGTTGATGGATTCAATTCCTTGTGCTTGTGAAGTTTTACAAAGATTTCTTCATAAGTGGCCTCTCTTGCATGTTGTGAAGTGTTGGTGTTGCGGGCTGGGTGTTTGATCTGACACACACGACCTTCCTCTGGCTGGAAGGCAGTGCTACGTGTCTGCCTTGCTGGAGGGAACCCTGTGAGGTGACGTTACTCAAGCCTTGCTTGTGTTGAGAGTTGAGAGCACTTATCCAGTGTGCTGTGGGCTCAGGTCTGCAGGCTGTACATGGGGGAGATTTTCGGTCCTGAGTGGAACTATTCTATGGGGGATTTTCAGATGTAGTTGAAAATAAGTGCAGGTAGGATAACCAGGAGAACACTGGACCAGCATAATCCACATGTCTGCATGTGTATTCTTTTACAGATCTTGATGACTTTTTGTTGTTCTTGAATTTACTAGTTTGGTGCTTATTAGCAAAGTAAGCTCTCTTTTGGATCTAGACAGAGAAAGTTTGATCATATGTCATGGTCATACTTGTTTGCTTGTGCATATCAGAATTTCTTTATGGAAGTTACTGGAGTTATGCAGGCATGTTCCAGATCAGAATAATGGCATCACTGGGCCCTGGCTTTGGATGGTGGGTTTTCATGGGTGAGAAACATGCCTGTTAAATTTTTTTTGAGCAATGCCAAGTTTGTTGTCTCTGTTCAGTAAAGATTCAAGATTCACAGTGTAAACTCCAGGGAGTAAATACCAC